>NC_056603.1:45267762-45399160 GCF_018340385.1 Cyprinus carpio
CCCGCGCGTTGGGCGCCCCCACCGCACCGCCCACCCCGCGAGCCATTCGCGACGCGGCCCCCTTCCATCGTTGGAGAGATGAGTCGAGTAAATGTTAGTTACTTAACTCAATCCAAAATGTAACTGGACCGCAGTGTAAGGGACCGGAGGACTGGTGTGATGTGCTCAGAGTTTCGGTTCTAGTGTGTCATAAAGGAATCCTGGGGCACAGACAGCGTGCTGGATGAGCTGCAATCATTTTTGGAACAAGATTAGTGGGTAAGTGTGTCAGGATAGCAATGTGTGTTATGTGACGCGATTTTAGTTGCGCAGCTAGTCTTCCAAAACTGGTGCACTATCACATTGCTTCAAAAATAGACAGTATCTTTTGGATAGTGCCAGCCGAATCTGTCTGACTTCTGCATGACTTGAGGATGTGATAATCGCCTTCCTGTATTGATGATCTTCTCAGACAAATTGCAGATTCACCTCATGAGCAAGAGGACGCACAAAACTCACTTGCATTTTGCGTCTGTCTGACAGCATTCACTGGAATCTGGAATCGGGAACACTGATTTCTGTCTGTTTGGTTTTCTTACTGGAATATTATACTGGAGCAATATCATTAATACATTCTTAACTTTTGAGTGTTAAAGGAAATCAAAGGAGAATATCAAACAGAGTCGAAAAAATACTTAGTGGTAAAGAATAGCTCCATAATAGTACACTAGTGTTTCTCGTTGGGCTGCACTATTAATTGCATTGCAATTGTCATACGCGTCTCGTCAGTCAAAGCTGGTTCCTTGTTAGCGCTTAATGTCCAGAGCCGTCGTTCGCTGACGCAAATCACGTTAATAACGGCATGCTGCTTCATCTTGCGATATGAACGCGGAGATTATTGCGCCGCTTGTCAGCAAACCTCGGTGCTCGGTCATAAGTGCAGGCTCCATTTGAAGCATTCTCCTTTGCCAGAGACGATCTAGATTCAGTGGTAGCAGAGATATATATCAAAGAAAAATACAGAAGTGATCAGATAATAACAAGGAGAAATGTTTAGACCCCTTACTGATGATTAAATCTAGGTGCTGTCACCATTGTGTGTGGGTCCATGCACATGCTGAATAGTTCAAAAGTGTGTAGAACGCGTTATCATTCTTTTGTAGTTTTGTTTCTGCATATATATGTGAATATTAAAAATCCCCGCAATAAATAGCAAAACAGTCAAAACTCTGAGGAAATCATTGATTAACATTTCTGTGAACCTCTTCAACTAAAGCTGGAGAGTATTTTGGAGGTTGGCCTTGTAAATAATGATAAACAGAAGGGCATGGAGCACCTTTCAGCACCTTCCTAGATATTCAAAAGAAGTCTGACCAAATGACACTTGCTTGAATTGATAGAATCTTTAATAGAGGGGGAAAAAAAAAAGCAGCTACATCTCCACTCTCTCCTAACAGTCATGCAGGACACTCATGAAGTAAAGTAAGAGGGTGCTTCATGAGGAGGTTGTACTTGCAGCTGTCTTCTAGCCATGTTTCATTTAGAAACAAAGAAATCCAGATGGTTTTGTGGTTATAAAGTCAATTGATTAGGAAAATGATAATTTTTAGTGAGCGAATGTTTAAACGAAGATGCTAAACCTTGATGCAGCATGCTTTATGTCATGTACATCAATTTTAGTTTGATGCAGAATAGGCTGCCAGATTAGATGAGTTTGCCCTTCGGCTTGAGATGGACTTAACTTTCTGGTCACATGATAAAACCTGAAATAGAGAGAAAGCTACAGGCACAACTGGGTTCCCGCTTGTCTTTAAAACATTGGTGGAATGTTGCTGCTATTATAGGCGGGGGACAGACCATATCACTGAGAGCTGCTATCAGCTGTTTTTTGGTGCACATACAGCAGCAGAGGAGGGTTTGGGCCAGTGGAGTTGGGCAGTGGTCGGCAGAGCTCTCACAGGAACAGAAGGCCCAACCTAGGCTTTGGTGTGTTTGGGGGGCCCGCTGTTTTCTGTGTTGTCTCTGGGGCTTTGCAACGATATGGAGTGTGAGAGTTGTAGTCCCAAGCATACCACCAATTCTACCTTTTTTCTGTGAAAAGCACAGCAGTGGAGATGGGCTGGAGAGAGGGATAAGGTGTCTGTGTGGTGGGCTGTGTCTCTGGTGTTTCCGGTGGACTGGTGATATGTGTCTCGGCTTCCCCGGCTGTCTTACAGAAATATCTTGAGTGGCTGAGTCTTGTAGCTGTTTTGATACATCAACAGGTCTGTACTGTGAGGAGCTCTAGAGGGCAGGGTTACGGCCGGGATGGAGGTCCATCAGCAGTGCTTATTTATGTGTTGCATGGTTTATCAAGTTGGGAGTGGTCCATGATGAACTTTGAGTCTTACAAAGTGTTTGAAAAAGGTTCACTAAAGTCCTTCTTAAGGAGTTATGACTGCTCTTTCAGACTATCATTTTCCCCCACATGGATGATACATTGGATTTGGTAGTCTTGTGAGTCATCAGGAATATTTCTGAAGGTCCTTGTTCACATCAGAAAAACCGTGGCTTGAGGAAGGCAGCATGTTGGTGTAGTCCCTGCTACTGATGTTTGATAATAGAGTCACCCACTATCAGGAGTCCTGGGGCTCGACTGCATGCTCTGACAGCTGAATGTGTCGGCGTCTGCTCGACCTTGAGCACACGGTTAGTAGCGGTTGTTAAGCCTGCTGGTGATCCGATATCGATGTATTAACTACAACTATTACATCACATGAAGACAGAAGACACTTCATTTATGGGTATGAAACTGTATTGTGGAACGTATCGACTCTTGTGTCCCAGCTTGCACGCCATATTGATTGTCTGCGTGCAATCTGGAAAGCAGATTTACGAGATGGCACACAGAATTGCACATGCGGTGAGAACTGGGAGACAACGGCATTGAGCCCAACTATTGCACAGTACGGGGAGGTACACCCACGAACAGCTGGTCTTGGTTTGTTTTCCTGACCAGTTTGCGGACCAATTTTTGATTCAGATCACTAAAGTGATGGAGTGTCTGATCAAATATCAAAATAAGGAGAGAAGCCTACCAAAAAGCGCACGGCTGGCCGAAGGCCCGCGAAATCTAGGAACTTATGATGTTGAAAATTGGCCCGAAGCCCGGCCCAAGGTGTATAAAAACATTCAGGGTGAAATGCAGGGTCTGAGACAGAGACTAGAAAGGTAGAAACTACAGTAAGGTATCCAGTTAATGTCGTACCTAACGCGACACGACACGCAAACACAGGATTTTAGATCAATAGTCTGTTCTACTCAGAGTCTATTATACTGTCATATCGATTGAATGACTATTTTTAGTCTTCACAAGCGACACGATGGGTGGAAAAAACAGTAATAAAATTAGATATAAACGACATAAAATGAAGGCCAGGAGAGAGGCTCTAGGGAGGGCGAGGCGCCTGCGACAGTATGCTATGATAGCAGACAGGAGCCTGGTGGCGACAGTACTGTGCACCCAAGACAGGGTGGGGGGAGGGTGGCAGGACAAAAAAAAGCGTTAATCAAAATGTATCTTAAGTTATTCAAAACTATGCAGATTATCACACTAAGGTTGAGGTTACAAATGTAATTATTTGAAAATGTTCGTTCCCGTAATGAATGTATGTGTCGAGAACGCATGAATAAGATCCGATGAAGAACACACAAAATTTTTTTTTTTCATATTTGTTATACACCCAGACTCATCTCTTAGAACTCCATATTTCTGGCTAGTAGACCAAAAAACATAGCGTGGATTAGTCATTTTTCAGATTAAGTTAAAAAAAAATATGTCTTTTTGCTAATGTCTTAAAGGGGGTTAGTGTTCACCAAAAAATGAAAATTGTCATTAATGGACTCACTCCATCAATGTCGTTCCAAACCCGTAAGTGACCTCCGTACATCTTCGGGAAACAAGTAGTTTAAGATATTTTAGATTTAGTTACCGAGAGCTTTCTGGTTCCTCACATGAAAAGTGTATGTACGCATATACTGTACGTGTGTTAGAAAGGTAATACAAAAGATCATCACAAGTTGCTGACATATGAGGCTGCGGACGTGTTTTCATGGTGGCGAGCTGACAAGTAAACACCATCACCGCAGCAGCGGTCCCCACTTCTGCAGTGTTGTTGACATGAGTGTATCAGGAACCAGAAAGCCGGATAGAAGAAGACAATATCAGGTAAGCTGTAATTTTTGTTATTGTTTAGGACCATAAATGGTATTTACGATGGCTTCAACACAAATTCTAAAACGTGACCTCTGATGTCACGATGGACTATTTTGATGATGTTTTATTACACTTACCTTGACGGATTGTGAGACAGATAATAGACGCGTAATTACATTCTCAATGGAGGAGACAGGCGAAAGCTCTCGGGAGCCTGAGAAATCTAAAATATCGTAAACTGTGTTCCGAAGCATGAATGAACGGTGCTTGACAGCAGTTTTGGGAACAAGCATGAGGGTGAGAGTCATTAATGACATCAATTTCAGTTTTTGGTGGAACTAACACTTTTAAAATTTAAGTCATTTTAGTGTTGTCACAGCCTTGAATGCTCTTGAACTCTATCTGATCTGATGGTACACTTTCTCTGTATTGTTTTTTATTTTTCTTTTCTCTCTCTCTGTATGTTGATTTTTATTTTAAACAAATTTCCTGTCTCTGTTAAAGGTTTGATGTCATGTCAACAAAATCCATACTAGCCATATCTTATTTTAAAGTTTGAGTTTGACAGTTTGACAATTTTGACAGTTGTTGGTTTGTGCAGGTACTGATACTGATTTTGATTTAATTTTCCAACAAAATGCAATGTCTGTCAGATGAAGGGAGTGATGAGGTTAGTCTGACGTTTGGTTCTAACATCGAACCGATTTTCAATTTTCATCCAAAATACCCACATCTGACCAACGTTGGAGATTGACGTCAGTCTGACGTTGGGTTCTGACGTCAACCAGATTTTCATTTTCCATACAAAATGCAACGTCTTACCAACGTCGGAGATTGACGTCAGTCTGACGTTGGGTTCTGTACGTCAACCAGATTTTCATTTTCAACCAAAATGCAACGTCTTACCAACGTCGGAGATTGACGTCAGTCTGACGTTGGTTTCTGACGTCAACCAGATTTTCATTTTCATCCAAAAATGCAACGTCTTACCAACGTCGGAGATTGACGTCAGTCTGACGTTGGGTTCTGACGTCAACCAGATTTTCATTTTCACCCAAAATGCAACGTCTTACCAACGTCGGAGATTGACGTCAGTCTGACGTTGGGTTCTGACGGTCAACCAGATTTTATTTTCATCCCAAAATGCAACGTCTTACCAACGTCGGAGATTGACGTCAGTCTGACGTTGGGTTCTGACGTCAACCAGATTTTCATTTTCATCCAAAATGCAACGTCTTACCAACGTCGGAGATTGACGTCAGTCTGAGGTTGGGTTCTGACGTCAACCAGATTTTCATTTTCAACCAAAATGCAAACGTCTTACCAACGTCGGAGATTGACGTCAGTCTGACGTTGGGTTCTGACGTCAACCAGATTTTCTTTTTCAACCAAAACTGCAACGTCTTACCAACGTCAGAGATTGACGTCAGTCTGACGTTGGGTTTCTGTCGTCATAAACCGATTTTCATTTTCAAAAAAATTACAACGTCTGTCCAACGTTGGGATCCAATGTCAGTATGACGTTATATTGACGTCCAGTGCCTGCTGGGTTTTAAAAAGTCTGTAAGAGGTTGGGATTTAATGTAGTGTTAGCCCGCAAACTGCTTTAGTTACTATTTACTTCACAAAGGTGGAGTTTTGCACACAAACAATATCAAGAGTATAAATTAAGGTACTCAACAGTTTATACAAGTACAGCTAGTACATTAGTTGGTTGACAGAACTTTAATTGCAAGCTATTTAGATAATTGTTTAAATCATGTCATGTAAAAACATTTCATGGTTCCAGCTTCACAAATGTGAAGATTTTCTTTTCATTTTGATTATTTTAATATATATATGATATATATATATATATATATATATATATATATATTTAAACATTTTTAGGTTTAGACTGATGAAACAAGCAGTGTGAAGGTGTTACTTTTGGTCTATGGTTTATTGATTAAGGTTTAACTCTAACCCTAACCCTTTACTTAAGTAACTTTATCAATGTGTTATTTTGACTTTTACTTGTAACAGAGTATTTGTCCAGCAAATTATTAGTACTTTTACTTAAGTCAATGATCCGAAAACGTCAGCCACAACTGACATCATTTGAAAGTACTATTTGGACACCTAATCGCTTTTTTTTAGACTAATGCTGATGCTCATAAGTTTATGACTTCTGGCCAAAACACTCAAATAGTCTGTTTTGTTGCTTGGCTGCAGTACATACATATGTGCAGTATTTTTATAATACTAAATTTCTAAAAAAATATATAAAAGTTGAGGTCGGGGCTCAAAGTCCTCACTGAAATTATGCCCTGAGCCAAGGCTGTATCCATAAGAAGTTAAAATTTAAACTTTGTCGTAGGACTAAACCAAATATATTGTTGGAAAGGGCTCGATCTGGAGAGTAACATATGTCAGGCTGAAGGTTGTAAATTGCTCCTGCTTTGAAATATTGACCTCTAAACCTTGACCTTGGTGTATGTTGGAAAGCTTGTCATTTAGGAACAGAAAGGGCTACATACATAAAACCAACTGTTATGAATAGTTCTTGACTTCAGCTATATGACTATACCCATATGGATAGAATCATCAAGATGGGGTGCTGTCAAAAATGGTCAAACTTGATTTTCCTTGATTTTCTTGATTTTACATATTTAACAGTAAGGTATTTACAATTTTATTACACAAATGTGATTTCCATCTCCTTTAACCCATCATTGTACTTTTACATCATTTACAAATTCCAATTTCAGTAAATTGAGTCATATATTTTTAAACTACAATTCCCTCTAGCCGCACCATCCCACTTGATACTAATTAGTATCATATTTGTAGTTTTTCCTGTTTGCAAAGTTAGGCTGTGGATAGGGTCGTAAAAGATGTATGCACTGAATATATTGAATATCTAGTATGGCCGAACTAGTACTTACACTGTATTTAGGTGTTGTATGATATGCAAAAGTAAAGATTTTGGTTTATTTTAGATATTTTCAGAGCTTGAAAAGAAAACAAATCAGCATCACAGTAGTTCTTCCGGTTTGCAAAATAGGGTTTCCATAGAAAAACATATCAGGAGAATAGCTCAATGTTTAACTACAGCCAAAGCACATATTACACTGAATTTATGTGGTTTATTTGAAAAAAGCAAACAGGTGGTGATTTATTGAGGTGATTTTTAGCAAGTAACTTTAGGCCTATATACACGCATTTTCGGATTATGTTTACCCTCGGCGGGAGTTACGTAACTTAGCCTAACGCCAAAATGTCTAACTTTAGGCATTTGATTTGTATATTGTTCAATTAGAATTTCAAAATGTTTGTTTCGGCCGCCACAACTTAAATAAAATTGCTCCTGTGTGCTTAGTAATGTTATCAGTAGCCTACCTACACAATACTGCATTGTGTTAGTAAGGATAAAAGTGCTAGTAAATTACGTAGTCAAGGTCATTGATATATGGACAGACTAATCGTCAGTGTACTAATCGTCAAACCCTGAAACCCTGATGTTTTCTCTGACTATACCATAAACATCTCCAATCACTGCATTCCTCTTCTAGAGACTTACAGCAGAAACTTAAAAGTGAATAATAAATACTCAAGCATGCACATTATAATCTAAGTTAAGTCATTAAAAGTACTTTATAAATCCCCTTGGGAAAATTCAGATGGGTAATTTTGTGTAGCCTGACCTAACATTAAAGAGGTGTGTGAACTTGCAAGCATGATGTCAGACACTGTAATATGCTCTGGTCCCCTCCCTGCTTACCGTGGTGATGAGATACATAGCAGACTGTCATCACTCAGTGGCTGGATGTCTAAGTGGTGCTCGCAGAATAGGTTTCATAGACAATTGGATGAGTTTTCGGGGCAGACCTGTTGAACAGAGATGGTCTTCATCCCTTCTGGGGTGGTGCCGCTCTTCTCTCTAGAAATATGGCACATAGTCTAAGAGTTTGTACTTGACTAACTGGGGGCCCAGGTCAGGAAGCAGACAGACTGGCTAAACCAACCGTCTGCTAGCCTCCTCACGTCACAGAAGTCAGTTAATTCTCAGCACATAAAGATTCTTCCACCTAGATATCACACTATAGAGACTGTGTCTGTTCCCCGAACTAGAAAATGCAAAAAACATCCAAACCAATTTAAGAGTTACAATTTAATTGAGATTCAAACAAATAAAATAAAAAAAAGCAGATGCAATACGGGATAAACAAATGATAAAGCTTGGCTTATTGAATATCAGGTCCCTTCTACGAAAGCACTTTTTGTAAATAATATGATCACTGATCATAATCTAGATGCACTCTGTTTGACAGAAACCTGGCTAAAACCTGATGATTACATTATTTTAAATGAGTCTACCCCCCAAGATTACTGTTATAACATGAGCCACGTCCAAAAGGTAAAGGGGGAGGTGTTGCTTCAATTTATAACAATGTTTTCAGGATTTCTCAGAGGGCAGGCTTCAAGTATAACTCGTTTGAAGTATTGGTGCTTAATATAACATTATCCAGACAAACAAATGTTAATGATAAATTCCCTGTGATGTTTGTACTGGCTACTGTATACAGGCCACCAGGGCACCATACAGACTTTATTAAAGAGTTTGCTGATTTTACATCCGAGTTAGTGCTGGCTGCAGATAAAGTTTTAATTGTTGGTGATTTTAATATCCATGTTGATAATGAAAAAGATGCATTGGGATCAGCATTTCTAGACATTCTGAACTCTATTGGGGTTAGACAACACGTCTCAGGACCTACTCATTGTCGAAATCATACATTAGAGTTAATACTGTCACATGGAATTGATGTTGATGGTGTTGAAATTATGCAGCCAAGCGATGATATCTCAGATCATTATCTAGTTTTGTGCAAACTTCATATAGCTAAAACTGTAAATTTTTTTGTTTCTTGTTACAAGTATGGTAGAACCATCACTTCTACCACAAAAGACTGCTTTGTAAGTAATCTTCCTGATGTATCCCAATTCCTTAGCATATCCAAAACCTCAGAACAACTTGATGATGTAACAGAAACTATGGACTCTATCTTTTCTAGCATTTTAAATACAGTTGCTCCTTTACGCTTAAGGAAGGTTAAGGAAAACAATCTGACACCATGGTACAATGAGCACACTCGCACCCTAAAGAGAGCCGCCTGGAAAATGGAACGCAGCAGGAGGAAAACAAAACTAGAGGTATTTCGTATTGCTTGGCGGGAAAGTAACCTATCCTACAGAATAGCATTAAAAACTGCTAGATCTGATTACTTTTCGTCTCTTTTAGAAGAAAACAAACATAACCCCAGGTATTTATTCAATACAGTAGCTAAATTAACGAAAAATAAAGTAGAGCTGAAACAACTAATCGATTTAATCGATTAAAATCGATTATTAAAATAGTTGTCAACTAATTTAGTAATCGATTCGTTGCTAAATAATTTTTATTTGCCGGTAAGCGGCTCATTTCGTGCATATTTTGAATCTGCGGTGACCAAAGTGTGGCAGTAATGAGCCACCGGGAGGTTTTACTCAGCCAGTACAGCAGGAGAAGTAGCGACTAGCCAATAGCTGGCCTCGTTTTATGTCACGTGCTTCCCGCACAGCGTCTCTGCAGCATTCAGTGTGATGGGTGAGGCAGGCGGCAGTGGAGTAAGCTCGAGAAAGAAAAAAAGAAAAAAGCGGAAGATAAAAACTAATCGGACGAAGTCATCCAAAGTGTGGGAGCACTTTACTTTGCGCCTTCAAAAAAGAAGAGTAACCTGTAAACTGCGGCAGGAAAACATATCCTCTAAAAAGAGATTCAAGCCTAACTGTTAAGCCCTGAACATTTGGACATGTTGACCTTTTTGCCCTGCAATACAAAGTTTTTTCTCAAATAATGAGTGAATAGTGTTTTGCTGCCTCATTTCCCACAGGTAGTCGAATTCCTGTCAGTTCAGGCATAAGCTGTTTTGTTAACATTTTTATCGCTTATTACATTTTTGAATTTTGCACTGTTATAAGGGACCACTAACGTTACATATTTAAATCCGATGACTATCACAGTGTGCAAAGACTTTTATTTGTGCAGATTCTGCAGTACAATGTTGTTTGCAAATGCTTAGTCGTAAAAGCTGATAACATTGCTTTTTAACAATTAACATTTAAAGCTTTGTCGTTTACCAGTTAATAATTCAGTCTTGCAGCCTAATTATGACTGAATGAGAGAGGTTAATGTTTAATGTATTTGAAATGCACTTTTTTCTAAGTATTCACTGCTCTTTTTCACACACCAGGTTTTTTGTGTGTGTCCAATTTTTTTCCTGACAACCTTCTGATGGATTTTACTTTCACTTTTATTCTAAAATGAGATTTACATTCAGGTTTCATGCCATTGGCACTTTATTCGAAGGATTGTCACAGCAATTTCACAGCATAAGCTATAAAGCTGTTTCCCAGGTATAAGCTGTGTGTTTACAGGAAAAAAAATAATAAAATGCATTTTACTGCAATTTTATTCTGTTTTATTCTTATTCTTCGTGAAATATGTTCTGAAAGATTCCTTAATAACCTTTGTTCGGGATGTTAAACTACTTTAGGAGCCCTAAGGACTGCCGTAGTGAAAACATTATTTGAAATCTCCTTGTGAAATTTGCTAGAGTATGTATGGGTCAGTGTTTTGATTGGAGAAGAGGTTTTGACAAAGGATAACCAACACATAATAAAAACACAACTCCAGGTATGTTTTTGATGAGGATATGACAATGCAAAATGGTTAAAATCTCTAAAAAGTCTATGTTGAATGATAAAGACCCCTTTGTTAATAATTTACTTGGGACGGGGAATGGGCAAAAACTAAAATACAAGTACATAAACCGATTCATCGATTAATCGTAAAAATAATCGACCGATTAATCGATTATCAAAATAATCGTTAGTTGCAGCCCTAAAATAAAGCATCAACAAGTGTTGACATTTCCCAACTGCACAGGAGTAATGACTTTATGAACTACTTTACTTCTAAAATCGATACTATTAGAGATAAAATTGTAACCATGCAGCCGTCAGCTACAGTATCACATCAGACAGTGCACTGTAGATCCCCTGAGGAACAGTTCCACTCATTCTCTACTATAGGAGAGGAAGAATTGTATAAACTTGTTAAATCATCCTGTTCCCTATTCCATCTAAGCTCCTAAAAGAGGTGCTTCCAGAAGTCATAGATCATCTTCTGACTATTATTAATTCCTCATTGTCATTAGGATATGTCCACAAAACCTTCAAACTGGCTGTTATTAAGCCTCTCATCAAAAAAACACAACTTGACCCCAAATAACTAGTTAATTATAGACCGATCTTGAATCTCCCTTTTCTGTCCAAGATACTAGAAAAGGTAGTATCCTCACAATTATATTCCTTCTTAGAGAAAAATGACCAGCCGCACGCTCTCCACAACGCCGAGGCTGAACCAGCGAGACTTCCAACTTCTTCCCTGACATCCCCATATCATTCAGCCATGCAAATATATTTTCCCATCGGAAAGTGGATAGTGTTTAAGCCTGAACCAAATACTGATTTATTCAGACAAATCATTCTCGCGGAGGGTAAACAAAGCGGATCTGTACAATCTATTCTTCACCCTGCAAATAATCCAAGTCAGCCAATACATTGAGCAAAGCCCCGAGCTTCCCTCACTCGCCACCACCACCATCCCGCACAAGACCCGGCTCTCCTCGAGCTCTGGGTCGCAACGGCAGGCCTCAAATGAGCCAGGGTCGTGCCCCAGTTCTCACCGCAGCAAAACCTCATTCGCTTCCCGGTTCAGCTCAACTTTTCACCGCGGCTCTTCCGGCTGCAGCGCCGCATGTAGCCAGGCCTCCAGCTCTTGTAGCCATAGACATAAATACTATTATTACTGATATCTATGCTTGTAGCAGTCACTAGCGCGAGGCTGCCTCCGCTAACGGCACAGGCCGTGTTGCAAATTAAATTTTGGGGAAAGATACTAAAGGTAGGTTGTTTGTTGCTAGAAGTTTTTAAATAACATGAGAACATCATGGATGTTGATGTCATTGTTGTAACCATGACGCAAAACTGCGTAGAACACACAATGAAATTACTCACATTTTCTGTATTAATTTTCAATACCATTTTTCCTGTATTTTAAATTGTACATTGTACTCAAATAGACAGATAAGATGGAAATTGATTTTCGAGAAAATAAGTTCAACGGTGTACCTAAATAATTTACAATTATAGGTGCAAACTAACAACCAAGGTGCATCATAAAGAAACCATTAAAATTATTGAACAAGTGCAACTAGCAACCTAATTTGCATGTGTTGTGCATACTGCTAGGCACCTCACTCCAAGTCTCTACCAGCTGATGTGTGGCTTGGCTGGCTAGCTGTTTCAACTTACTACTTTTTGTGTGGTTAAGAGGAAAAGCATGTCTTTTCTTCATTCTATCACTTTTTTAAATGTTGTTAAAGTTGTCATATTTCTCCTGCTACTTCTAACTTTTCTTTTCAGTGGTCTCCAGCTCCCATAACACACGCTGGCGTGAGGCTGTTTCTGCTAGCTATGCAGGCTGCACAGGCTCTTCAGCATCTTCTGCTATGTTCAAGTCCTCCTAGAAATTTGTACTTACGAGTTGACAAGTCGTAATGGTGACGTCAGGTGCGTTCAAGTCAGTTTAGTTGGCACAAGATGGCGGTGTACCTTCTTTTAATAAATTACAAAAAAATACAACAGGGTTCGTTAACTCTGCTTATAGAAAAGGAGAAGCAAAGAATTTGCATCAGGTCTGTTTTGCGTTTTTAAATTGTTTTAAATTTAAGTCAACAACAGACGTTGCATCTATCGATCCATTGATTTTTGTCATGTTCTTTATTGACACGCCCCTAACTCGGAAACTCAAGCTTAAAGAAAATTCTAAGTTTCCCACTTGTAATTACAGTTTTGTGGTGGCGTTCATGTTTGTTTAACTCATAAATACGATGTATCCGACATTACTTGAACGCACCATTCCCCCAAATATCACAAACCCCGTGGGCTACAGCTACAGCAGCTGAAACTAATGCAAAGCTGCTTACGCTTGCAACACAGGCCCTCACATCTCAGTCTTTTCCTCATGTTTTTAATGACCTCTTTTTCTTTTCAGTTGCCTCCAGCTCCCATAGCAGACGCTAGCATGAGGCTTCCTCTGCTAGCTGTGCAGGTTGCACAGACTCTTCAGGATGTCACAAACCCCACTCCCTCCGCGTCGCCTACAGCAGCTGAAGGAAGCGTGAGGCTGTCTCCGCTTGCAACTCAGGCCTACACATCTCAGGCTTTTCCTCCTGTTTCTAATGACCTCTTTTTCTTTTCAGTTGCCTCCAGCTTCCATAGCAGACACTAGTCCAAGAGGCCATTTTAAATGTCAGGATACCTCTGCTGACAACAGCTGCCCAGGCTCATCTTCCTCATAGCTCCCTACTTCATTTATAATTACATTGTCTTTTAGATCAAGTTCTGGCTCCCCTCATGCTTCAAGACGCAGCAGGGCCGTCAAGTTTCAGATTCAGATTTAGATGCTCCTCACACTGCACTGCCTTCCTCCTCCTCTCAACCAATCACTGCAGCACATTCAGCTGCCGCACCGCATGCAACATCGCTCACTGGTATGTTTTCCCAACCTCCTTTTATTTTCACTCTACCTCCGGCTAGTGTGAGGCTGCCTCCGCTAGCCGTTCAAGGTCAGTCACCTTATTTTTGTTACCCTTCCACTTGTTCTTTTCCCCATCAATGGCCAGCAGCCCCCGCTGCAGATGCCCAAGCAGGGCATTTTCTGCCAGCAACGCAAGCATACTGGCCTTCTCCCTCATTTCCATTTTTCTCTTCCTCTTCCTACGGCTTCCCCAAGCACCAGGGGCTAATCCGTGCGTGAGGCTGCCTCCGCAAATGGTTATGGCCCCTCCTTTATTTCAATCTTTCTCTTCCTATGGGCCTCCCCAAGCACCAGGGGCTAATCCGTGCATTAGGCTGCCTCTGCAAACGGTTATGGTCCCTCCCTCATTTCCATCTTTCACTCCTATGGGCCTCCCCAAGCACCAGGGGCTAATCCGTGCTTGAGGCTGCCTCCGCAAACGGTTACGGCCCCTCCTTATCTTCAGTATACTTTATTCACAGGGGCCCCTCTACCTACTCCACTGAATGCTGCCACTCCGGAACCTCCTCCTGTGCCTAATACCATCAAATCTCAGATTCTCGCAGAAATTCAGAGCGCTGGCTTTGGAGGCAGACCCATCAATAACCTCAGTACCTCACTATTCGCAACTTCTATTTCCATAAACTCATCCCTTAAAACCTCTCCTTGACAAATATATATGTAACATGTTTTTATTGGCTGCTTCGGTTTGCTGAGATGCTCAGAAATTGCAATAACCTCTAATTTCAACCCCAAACTCCACCTGACAATCTCTGATTTGTCCATACTTGATAGCGACACTATCGCTTACTTCATTAAACAAAGTAAGACGGACCAAGAAAGGAAAGGCCACTACATATTATTTTTTAATCTCCCTTCTCCAATCAACCTTATCAGGCTCTCTTTTCTTAAGTCTAACTCAGGAACGCTCAGTCTAAATCCGCACTGGACCCTCTCTTTGTCGACGACTCTAACCGTCCCGTTACACGTTTTTGGTTCCAAAAACACTTAAAACTTATCTTTACTTAATCAGGCTTACCTGCAGAAAATTTTTCCAGCCACTCATTTCGCATCGTGGCAGCAACTACAGCAGCTAAATTAAATCATGTTGTTTACTCAATTAATTAGAAGCTCTCCTTCCTAATGCAGTAAGTCACCGCTCCTTTGGTCACAGTAAGGGCATTCTAGCTGTCGTTTCAAATCTCCTTGCCTATTCCGCATCGGACAGGGCTCTCCCTTCCGGTGCAGCAGGGCCGCGGCTCCCTTCGGTCGCAGTGTGAGCCTTCCATCTGTCTGTTTGAGTTGCGCTGTGTGCTCAACGGTGGACTGGGCTCTCCCTCCCGGTGCAGCAGAGTCGCAGGCCCCCTTTGGTCGCTGTGAGAGCCCTCCATCCGATGCATCAAACCACGCCTTGTATCCAGCCGCAAGGGGGACTCTCCTTTCCGGTGCAGCAGAGCTGCAGCTCCCTTTGGAAGCAGCGAGAGTCCCTCCATCAGTCGCATTTTCTTGCTTACTCAGCATCAGACGGGGCTCCCCTTCCGGTAGAGCAGACCCGTCGACTCCCTTCGGTCGCAAGGTTAATCCTCAGTCTGTCGTTTTGAGTTACGCTGCGTACTCAGGGGTGGACGAGGATCTCCCTCCTGGTGCAGCAGAGCCATTGGCTCCCTTCGGTCACAGCGGGAGCCCTCCATCCGACGCATCAAACCACGCCTCGTATCCAGCCGCAAGGGGGACTCTCCCTTCCGGTGCAGCAGAGCCGCAGCTCCCTTCGAACGCAGCGAGAGTCCCTCCATCAGTCGCGTCTCCTTGCTTAATCAGCATTGGACGGGGCTCCCCTTCCGGTGCAGCAGACCCGTTGGCTCCCTTCGGTTGTAGGGTTAATCCTCAGTCTGTCGTTTTGAGTTACGATGCATACTCGACGGGGGATTTCCCTCCCGGTGCAGCAGAGCCGTCAGCTCCCTTTGGTCGCAGCGGGAGTCCCTCCATCCCTCACGTTACCTTACTTATTCAGCATCAAACAGGGCTCTCCCTTCCGGTGCAGCAGGGCCGCGGCTCCCTGCGGTCGCAGTGTAACCCCAAGTCTGTCGTTTCGAGTTACGTTGCTTGCTCTGCAACAGACGGGGCTCACACTCCCGGTGCAGCAGAGTCGCAGGCTCCCTTCGGACGCTGTGAGAGCCCTCCAAGGCATCAAACTGTGCCTCATATCCAGCCGCAACGGGGGACTCTCCCTTCCGGTGCAGCAGAGCCACAGCTCCCTTCGGATACAGCGTGAGTCCCTCCATCAGTCGTGTCTTTTTGCTTATTCAGCATTGGACAAGGGCTCCCCTTCCGGTGCAGCAGACCCACGGCTCGCAGGGTGAGCCCTCTGTCTGTCGTCTGAGTTTGGCTGCGTGCTCAGCGGCAGACAGGGCTTTCCCTCCCAGTGCAGCAGAGCCGCTGGCTCCCTTCGGTTGCAGTGGGAGCCCTTCATCCGACACATCAATTCTCCTTGCCTATTCAGCATTTGACGGGGTTCTCCCTTGCAGCGCAGCAGATCCTCGGCTCCCTTCAGTCGCAGGGTGAGCCCTCTGTCTGTCGTCTGAGTTACGCTGCATGCTCAGTGGAAGACAGGGCTTTCCCTCCCGGTGCAGCAGAGCTGCAGGCTCCCTTCGGTTGCAGTGAGAGCCCTCCATCAGATGCGTCAAACTGCGCCTCGTACTCAGCCGCAAGAGGGACTCTCCCTTCCGGTGCAGCAGAGCCGCAGCTCCCTTCGGACACAGCGAGAGTCCCTCCATCAGTCGCGTCTCCTTGCTCATTCAGCATTGGACAGGGCTCTCCCTCCCGGTGCAGCAGAGCTACAGGCTCCCTTCGGTCGTAGTGAGAGCCCTCCATCCGATGCGTCAAACCACGTCTCATATTCAGCTGCAAGAGGGACTCTTCCTTCCGGTGCAGCAGAGCCGCAGCTCCCTTCGGATGCAGCAAGAGTCCCTCATTTGATATCTGCCATCGTTCTTCCTTTATAGCGGCATGTAGGGCTCGCCAGTCCGACGCTGCGAGCCGCAGCTCCCGTCGAACACTGCACAGGCTCTACTGGTCGCTCTGCACCTTTTCTCTTTACAGCATGCATATTTTGGGGGGCAACTAAAGATTTTGCTCTCTGGCTGCTGTCCCATGCCTTTAAGCTTCTTTTGGGGAGTTCTTTGGGTTCGGGCTATATTCCGGGCTCGGAGCGCTCCCCCAGGACAGCACGCCAAAATATGCTTACTATTTGCTAACAGATTAGATGTAAGGGTGAACTCGTGAAGCATAGTTTAAATCATACTTATATGACCGCCATCAATTCGTAGCAGTGAATGAAGAGGTATCATATCGATCACAAGTGCAGTATGGAGTACCTCAAGGCTCAGTACTAGGGCCGTTACTATTCACGCTTTACGTGTTACCCTTGGGCGATATCATCAGGAAACACGGTGTTAGCTTTCACTGTTATGCTGATGATACTCAGCTCTATATTTCTTTCTTTCTTTCTTTAAAAACTAATGGAATGAATAGTCGATATAAAAAAACTGGATGACGAGTAATTTCTTACTGCTAAATTCTGAAAAAAAAAACAGAGGTATTAATTATATGACCTAAAAACTCTGCATGCAATAACCTAGAACGCCGTCTAAGACTTGATGGCTGCTCTGTCAATTCTTCGTCATCAGTTAGGAACCTAGGGGTGCTATTTGATAGCAATCTTTCCTTAGAAAGCCACGTTTCTAGCATTTGTAAAACTGCATTGTTCCATCTCAAAAATATTCAAGATTCAAGATTTTTTATTTGTCACATACACAATTATATAGAGCATATATAACCAGCAGTGAAATGTGAGTCAGGTCTGCTCCATGGACAGTGCAATTATTAAAGAATACAACACAGATGAAAAATATACATAAATATAGCTATGAAAGAATTAAATAAAAGTAAACAATAAAAATATAAGAATAAAATATAAAATATATAAAGAGATGTATACTGTAGAATTAAATATATAGTGGAAAATAATGTGCAATGAAAGTAAACTGTAGTCTTAAATATTAAGATACACAGGAATGTACAAGAGGCAAATGTGCAAACAGGTTGACACTTTCAGTATGTCAATGTGAGGTAGTGAATGATGAATATCTTACTGATAAAGTGAATTTATTGGATATTTGGATATGTTGGGATGTTGGTTTTGAGTTTAGGAGCCTGATGGCCTGGGGGAAGAAACTCCTCCTAAGTCTCTCAGTTTTTTGACATCAGGCTACGGAAACGCTTACCAGATGGCAGCAAAGTGGAAAAGATGGTTACTGGGGTGTGAATGGAGTCCTTGATTATTTTAACAGCTCTGCTTTTGCAGCCGTTTGAGGTAGATGTCCTGCAGAGAGGGGAGAGCAGACCCTGAGATGCGCTCAGCTAAGCGCACAACTCTCTGCAGGGCTTTGCAGTCATGACTGGAGCTGTTCCCATACCACACTGATATACACTGAGTCAATACGCTTTCTATGGCCCTGCCCCTAATAGAAAGTTTTCAGGATTGCTGGTGAAACCCCTGAATTTTCTCAGCTGTCTCAGATGGTACAGTCTTTGCCTGGCTTTATTAACCTGAGTTTGAATGTGTGTAGTCCAAGTCAGGTCCTCGGAGATGTTTACACCGAGGTATATCTAAATATATCTAAATAATGACCTATGCTCTCAATGTCAAATGCAGAAATGCTAATCCATGCGTTTATGACCTCAAGGTTAGATTATTGTAATGCTTTGTTGGGTGGTTGTTCTGCACACTTAATAAACAAACTCCAGTTAGTCCAAAATGCAGCAGCTAGAGTTCTTACTAGAACCAGGAAGTATGACCATATTAGCCCAGTCCTGTCGACACTGCACTGGCTCCCTATCAAACATCGTATAGATTTTAAAATCTTGCTCATTACTTATAAAGCCCTGAATGGTTTAGCACCTCAGTATTTGAACAAGCTCTTTTTACACTATAGTCCTCCACATCTGCTGCATTCTCAAAACTCAGGCAATTTGATAATACCTAGAATATCAAATATTCCTATTTAGCACCTAAACTCTGGAATAACCTACCTAACATTGTTCGGGAGGCAGACATACTCTTGCAGTTTAAATCTAGATTAAAGACCCATCTCTTTAACCTAGCTTACACATAACACACTAATACGCTTCTAATATCCAAATCCGTTAAAGGATTTTTAGGCTGCATTAATTAGGTAAACCGTAACCGGGAACACTTCCTTTAACACCCGATGTACTTGCTACATCATTAGAAGAATGGCATCTACGCTTATATTAGTCTGTTTCTCTCTTATTCCGAGGTCACCGTAGCCACCAGATCCAGTCTGAATCCAGATCAGAAGGTCACTGCAGTCACCCGGATCCAGTACGTATCCAGCCCAGATGGTGGATCATCGCCTAGAAAGGACCTCTACAGCCCTGAAAGACAGCGGAGACCAGGACAACTAGATGAGCCCCAGAGACAGATCCCCTGTAAAGACCTTGTCTCAGACGACCACCGGGACAAGACCACAGGAAACAGATGATTCTTCTGCACAATCTTACTTTGCTGCAGCCTGGAATTGAACTGCTGGTTTCGTCTGGCCAGAGGAGAACTGGCCCCCTGACTGAACCTGGTTTCTCCCAAGTTTTTTTCTCCATTCTGTCACTGATGGAGTTTTGGTTCCTTGCCGCTGTCGCCTCTGGCATGCTTAGTTGGGGACACTTCATTTACAGCGATATCGTTGACTTGATTGCAAATGATTGCACAGATACTATTTAAACTGAACTGAGATGATGACATTACTGAATTCAATGATGAACTGCTTTTAACTGTCATTTTGCATTATTGACACTGTTTTCCTAATTAATGTTGTTCAGTTGCTTTGACACAATCTTTTTTGTTTTAAGCGTTATATAAATAAAGGTGACTTGACTTGACTTGACTTGACTTGACCTAAGCCAAAAGACATCAGCCATTGTACGTTGGCCTGAAAAATGCTTGGAATGAAGACTAGCTATATGCTGAATTATTGGAAAAATGTTGTGTAAATAATGCATTCCTACTTTGTGGCCTTTCCATAGTTACACTGAAATAGTGAATTTCACTTTTGGGCTGTGGATGCACAGTATAACATATCAGTATCCTCACAATTGTAAACAGCATACAAAAACTTGCACATTTTTCTTTAATAATCTCTATCCAAGACAATGGTGTCAACAACCCCACAAATGAAAACAGTACATTATATTACATGTATTAATTTAGCTGAGGCTTTTATCCAAAGCGACTTACAATTGCTGTTTATGTCAAAGGTTGCACGCCTCTATTTAACTATTAAGTGTCTTAGGGACAAATTGTGTGAATGCTTTCTGCCAGTACAGAGAGATCCTCCCCAATAATAAAATGCAGGAATCATACATAAGACATAAAGCTATTTGTGCAGGGCATTAAAATGTTCTGTCCTCCCCTGTGGCAGGAAGGACAAAGACATTGTATTACTGTATGTTATTTCATTGTACCTTTAACAAGGAGTTTATATTAATTGTTGATAGTTTATGATATACATACTGCATAATAAATAAGATCCATAACTGACACTTCAAGCTAGGATGCCTACCTGTACAGCTCAATGTTGTGACTTAGACAACAGCATTTTGTCAAGGTAACATTAAGTAACTGCAAAACAAGTTATCTAACAGTTATATAATATCATCCAGTGTTTCCTTTGTATTTTTTTTAGGGTGGAGGGGGGTGGGTGTCTTTAGGGGTAATGTTTGTTTTTTGGATATATAATAAAAGCGATAAAAGCATTGTTTTTAATCACATATTTGTTGCTGCATTTAAAGTGAAATTTCACTTCATTAAGGTTTTGAAATGACAATTCCAATAGAATCATTTAACTAATTGAGAGGAAACACTGTCATCCAGTTAGTCATTGTCCTACCTTTCTTTTCCTTGTCATTATTATTTCACGGACTGGGAACATTTCAAGCAGATTGTGAGGGCAATCTGTAATTGTAAGTAATACATTATTTGCACCAATGTCCACAATACGTGTAGTATTTTTTGTGCAGGAATCAATTCACAATCCACACATGTATGCATTTTTTCCACTGTTTGTCATTAGCACATTTAGCTCGTCCTAATGAGATTTGAGAACCACAGGAGTATCAAAGGCTTCACATGGTTCTATTCAAAGTATTTTTTTCTTTGGCATCCCTTCATTATGTTGTGTCTCCTAATGGACTGTTTACATTTTACATCGCTTGCCACAAAGGCAGATATCTTTTACGCTGGTATTCTTTACACTGGGACTTTAACTTTGCAGCTCTCTAATTACATGAAGCAGGGATATGTAGAGAACCATCAATTCAATTATTATTTATAGAAAAGAAAACAATAAAATAATATAGCATCTATGCATACAGTATAATTGCAATCCTGAATCAGATCCATAATAAATCAATAATGTTTGGAGGGTTTACAAAAATCACACTAACCCTCTGAGGTCTACGGGGTTTTGGGGGCATGGAGAAGTTTTGACATCCCCTGACTTTTGTGCTTTTTTCAGTTGCTTATAAATAGATACATGGCTAAAGTCTAATAACACTGTAATCAGTACAAACTGGGCTACAATAATTTTATGCGTGGTTATTAAAAAACTAAAATTTTGCAGTCAATGAAATAAGGTTATAAAACACATACAGAACATTTGTTCACAAGACTGTCAAACCTGGAGCTTGTAGCCTAGAATTTTTGCTTCAAAATGATGTGAAAATCATCTTGTTTACTCACTCACAGAAAACAATAGATTAATTTACATTTTCTAAGACACTTTTTGTTTCAAAAGGACATATGCGAGTAGGTGTCAACTATCATGAAAATTAGTGTGATTCACACCTGAGAAGACAAAGACCCACATAATGAGCTGCATAATGAGCCTTTCAGTCAGGTGTGTGACCGAGAGGGAAGAGTTACAAGAAAGAATGTGAGGACAAAATAAATGTATATATTTTTAGGTTTGTAGTTTATTTAGAATATATTTGATTATCCCACAAAATAACTTGAGATTCACTTGCGAGTGCAGTTTAGCAGTTGCATTAGGAACAATCAAAGCTGACTTTCAAAGCTGAATTTTTAGCATCATTACTCCAGTCACATGATCCTTCAGAGATTATTCTAATATTCTGATTTGCTACTCAAAAAAATTTATTATTATTATTATTAGTATTATTAATAATTTTGAAAATAGATTTTTTTTGATTAATTGAAAGAACAGCATTTTTTCTAACATGATTATTGTATTTATCATCACTTGTGTGCTAAATAAGTTATATAAATAAGTATATATATATATAATATACTGAACCTCAGCTTTTAAATGGTATAGTAAGTTTGTTTGTTACACTTGGAGTAAGACTGGAGTAATGGTGCTGAAAATTTAGCTTTGATCACAGGAATAAATTTAATTTTAAAATATATTCAAATAGAAAGCAGTTATTTTAAATAGTTAAAATATTTCACAATATTACTGCTTTAGCAAATGCAACTTTCTGTATTTTGGATCAAATTAATGCAGGCTCATGTGTCATGTTGAAATATATAAATGAAAGTCAAATACCTGGAATTTCAAAAATGTATATTGTTTATGTGCTCTGAAGGACATACTTTTTTTGAAGAGATTTTGAAGAGATGGGAGTGTGTGCCTCGCTTGGTCTTAGCTGTGTTCCAGGTTCCTGAGTGGGCTGCTTATTTGCATTGGCTCGCTTATTATTTATCTGAAATAAAGAAAGCATGCTGTTTACACAAATAAACTGCATTATTAACATTATTGTCATGGTCACTGATACTATTAGTAATTTATAGGGAAAAAAGAACACAATTACCACATAGCACATTTATTGCCAGTGATATTTACAGCTTACTTGATACACTTTTTTTTTTTTTTACTTCAGGCGATTGCAAACTCCAATGACGGGTATAACACATTAAAAATATTTACACCAGAGCAGATATTGATGAACAGAAGCTTAGTTACATTCTTGAAAACACAAGCATGCTTTGTATGAAGGCCTATACAATATATAGATTCATCTCGCCCCCCGTGGTCACGTGATGTGGCAGCATCCAAACAGGAAGTGGGAAATTTGTTTTTCTTTATAGAATGCCGGCATACCGGCGTTCGAGAGTGGCGTCGCTCACAAGTCTCTTTCAATCCGACGATCGGACAAAAGGAGTACCTATCTTCTTGGCTGTGTTTTCCCTATGGGATTGTATGACATCTTCTTGGGGAGTATGTATTTATTTTTTTTCCTTTTTGATGTTTTTTTTTGTGAATGGAATACTTACCTAAAGATCATCTACATTGCCAGCGCTGGGTGGATTAGAGCTGCCGGAATATAAAGACATTACCGGTGAGATCGATCTGAACTTTTTTTCTAAAGATCATCTACATTGCCAGCGCTGGTATATACTATATATATATATATATATATTATATATATATAGGTGAGATCGATCTGAACTTTTTTTCCAATCAGACTTTACACACACACACACAAAGAATTGTATCTTGTTTTGGGTTTGTTTGTTGTGATATTGAATGTATACACTTGGTTTGGCTATTTAATGTGGCTTGTGCGATCTCCTCTATACACTCGTTCTTAATTTTTTTTTTTTATTTGTGTAGTTCCCACTATTTAATGTGGCTTGTTAGATATTGTTTGTACGTACGGGGATGTTCTAGTTGTGTACTATTGTTTATTATTTAGTTATTGAGGAGCAAGATGTAAATACCCAAGTTGTAGCTGTTGATACTAATGACAATGTGGAACAAAATGTCCTTGAATCTGTGGTTAGCCCAGATGATACCCCTGCAGATTTCAAAGCAGGCCCTTTTGTCACTAGACGTAATCCTACTGATGAAATCTCATCTATGTTGAGTTCACTGTATATTTCTGATAATGACGAAACTGATGAGGAGGATGATGAAAGCTGTGTCATGAATGTGGTGCAAACAATGCAAACAGACCTGGATAAAATTAAGGTGGATTTATTGGCTCTGAATTCAAAAGTATAATCAGTGGAACATGAATTCTGTTGAACAGTCTGTTGAAAGCACTATTAATCGGGAGGCGAGTTTCAGAGATGCAGTGGACGCTAGCTTAGCAGACATAGAGGAATATTTCTGATCCAGCTCAGAGAAGTTGTAAAGGGCTGTGGCTGACAGTTTGATAGAAAGTGATACCAAGTGGGAAAATCAAACGAAAAAGCTACGACTAACTAGTACCCCTTATCACTCAAGAATACCTCCCGCTAACTCTATTTCCTCTGTTCATGTTCCCATAACCCCAGTACCGACACCAAGAGTTAAAGTGCCACTACCAATATCTACCAATGCAACATATAAAGTTTCCCCAGTGTCTACTCCCAGAACCAGTGTGCTTAATCCTCCTGTTGTTCCCAGTACATCGTCTTTCTGCATGCAGCCCCCTATACGCCTGGATTTCCCCACCTTTGGTGCATCTTGTGAGACTTTGGATGTGCTCAACTTCATCGAGCAGTGTGAAAACTACCTGGATATCAGGCCCCTTCCTAGTGGGGAGCTCATCGGAACCTTGAGCACGGTCCTGAGAGGACCTGCTCTCAGCTGGTGGAAGGCAGAAAAGGGTAAAGTAATGGATTGGAAATCTTTCAAAAAGGCATTCATGGCTGCATTTCTCCCAGATAACTACCTAACTGAGGTGGAAGATAAGCTGAGGTCTCTGGTCCAACAGCCAGGTCAACGCCTGAGAGATTTTGCATACGATTACCGGGCCCTCTGCCTCAAGTGGAAACCTGCCATGTCGGAGGACGAGATGGTGAGCCGCATTCTTAACAACATTAATCCCAGGGTGGCAGGCTGTTTGAGAGGAACTGTAAAGACAGTGGAACAACTGGTGAAAGTGGGCTCCATGGTTGAAAAGGACTGCTTGGGAGCAAAAGATTATTGGCAGAAGGTGGGGGATCAAACCAATAAAGAGAAAGTTAATAGGAAATCAACCGAACGCACTACCTCCAAATAGAGCCCTGCATGGGCCTCAAATCTAGGCCTGAGCCCGGCCCTGGCCCGAGACGCTCAGGCCCTAGCCCGACCCGTGTCCGACAGCTCATCAGAATTATCAGCCCGAGTCCGACATGAGCCCGTTTTTTTTATTTTTTTTTTATTACACAGCGGCAGCATGCCCTATTTGCAGCCATTAAAATAGGTACGTTTTGTTAGTTATGTTTCTTTTCATTTCTTTATTAAGTTAATTTAGACAAATGTTTGGAGCATTTTTATTTAAATGACGATTAAGCTGCCGAGCCGACAGCGAGTAAAACATGTTTGATCAATTTAGGAATTTAGGCTCAGGCTGCTCGCAACAGCGCTCGCAAACTAAATGAGCAATAGCCTACAATCTAAACAAATTAAATAAATTAAAAACAAACATGCAGGTTATCTTACCTCAATCTTACCTAAATGCACCACAGAACATGGCCATTATTTTTTCCATTAGTTTCCAACAGTTAAACGAAAATCAAGTCCAATCAAACGAAAAGTTAGAACAGTCTCTTACAGAGCATCGTGGAGAAAAAGAATAGCATCCACAGTGGAAGGTTTTAACCCAGTCCTCCTCTCTTCTATCACTCTTCCCGCTGCGCTGAAGACACGTTCGCTGCTGCTGCTGCTGGTGGGGACACTAAATATGGCGTTCCTTCGAGCTCTTTAATATGACGTTGTAACATGCACTCGTCTCACTGAACGTCACGTCTACGTCTGCCGAACGTGACGTCTGCGTCTGCCGAACGTGACGTCTGCGTCTGTCGAACGTCACGTCTGCGTCTGCCACATTACAGTTCAACTGTCTGAACGTGTCGTCTACGTGACGTCTGCGTCTGCAACTTTTACAGTTTGGCTGCCTGAACGTCACGTCTGCGTCTCATCTGGGTTATTCCGTTTTTTTTTTGGTTTTTTTTCATCAATAGCGCACATTTATCTAGGGTAAAAAAATAATTAGTATGGTGAAATGCATGAAGTGTTTTTCTCTTTTTCTTTTTTTTTTCTTATCCATAGATTTTATTTTAGGCAAGTCGTGTTGATTTGTGAAGAAGGCTAAATTGATCAAACATATGCTCATTGTGCTTCCTGCTGGCCTCTTGGTTGTTAATTTAACAAACATAGAATGTTCCAAACATATATCTAAATTAACTTAATAGAGAAACAAAAATAGATATGACCACTTTGCCATTAAAAACAAAACTGAAATATTGTAATGGCTGCATCATCAGCTGTGTATGGGAAAGAGAGAGAGAGAAAGACAGGGGATCCAGTCAGACTCGGGACTGCAGGGAATTCTGATAAGCTGTGCAGGGCTCTATTCGTTCCCTTGTATATATATATATATTACATCAGCTAAATAAACAAGAAGTTAACATTAACAGACTTCTGTTTAAGACACACCATATTGCCTATTTTTGTATAATAATACAAATAAAAATATATTTTTACAATACAATAAAAGTAGCTCATTCCAAACAGAGCCACTGTGCTGTTTTGCGTCTCTGAACAACATGACAGTGTTTCTTTCCTGAATTACAGTTTTTCTCAGTCGCTTTGGTGCATTTCTCACATCTATTATTTACATTTGCACAACAGTTAATGCAGTTCTCAAACAATTAGTACATACTGCAAAACCTAGTTGATAAACATGCAAAAGCGTGTCACTTGCTCAAAAATGGATAGGTCATTCCTCAAAAGCAAATATTCATGTCAATGAAAGTGTCAGTGTCATCATGATGAAAAGTCCTGACACCATTGTTTAAGAACAAGATAGTCAAATGGCTTTGTCATGTTTTCATTATGATAGTTTACTTTGTCAATGCTTTCCAATGCAAAAAAGTCAGATCTTGGTGACACTACCTGAAAATGCTCAAGACAGCACTATATACTATTTGCACAGCCATTTGAAAAATAGAGTAAAGTTACACATTACTGTATTTAGTGAGGTAACTGAGTACAAGACACTTACTTTAATATGTATGTTTCACATTTTTACTGAATATGCTCTTTGCAATTCTAATTTGTTCACAGCATTGTGCAAAAGAAAAAAATACACCCTTATTTACAACAAACATAAACTCCCTTTGGGTAGAGCTGTGCAACTGTAAACAATATTGCAGTACATATTGGAACTGAACATACATAGTACTGTAATCATTCATTCACATCCAGACGTTTCTCTCTGTCTGGACACATAATTTCTTCTACATCACAGTGAATATCATCTCTTGCAATGCAGCGAGGAAAAAATCTCCTCGAGTGGGGAATCCAGGACTCTGCTGTGATGTCTTCACATGCTGCATCCATGGCGGCTAGCAGGGCCATTTGGGTATGTGGATGCCGGTCATATACCTTCCACCTCCAGGAAGAGAAAAACTCCCCTACTGGATTTAGGAATGGTGAGTAGGGAGGAAGATATGCCACCAGCATCCTATCATGTGCTGCAAACCACTGTCTGACGACATCTGAGTGGTGAAAACGCACATTATCCAAAACAACAACATGCTAGCTCAGATGGTCTCCAGTTAGACCCCTCTCATTCTCAGGAATTATGTCAGTGTGTAAGAGTGTCTAAAAATTTTTAAAATTTGCTTGACAGATTTTGACATCTAGTTCAACATTTTTGTATGTAATGACTCCAGCAGTGAAATGAGGACTATTAGTTTTATATGGAATGACTATTCAGCATTCACAAGTAGTTAATTTTGACTGACATGATATAAGCAAATGATAATGTTATAAAACAGCAGAGAGTTGTATGAAAGCAATTGATGCATGTCCAAAAGCATTTGCAATTTGTTTGAAGGAATGAGAAACTGCTACTATGATGTGTACAAATTACTAAATGTTATGGAGGTTGAACTATGTTGTGCAAATGTAAATAGTGATGTGAGAAATGCACCAAAGCGACTGAGAAAAACTGTAATCAAACCGTTTTAAATGATCAATGACTCCCTTATTAATAGTGACATTCTGCCACCTACTGGCGGTTTTCATTTCACATTTAAAGTAGTTTAAAGTATTTAAAGTGTTTCCCTTTATAATTGTAATATCAGTAGGCTATTCAACGTTTTAGGATTAAATTATCAAAACATTATTTCTGCATTTTATAAATACAGGTTAAAGGATTCATGTCCTGCATTGCATTTTGTTTATAATGATGGTTTGGTACAACAGCGCTGAATGTCTTATTATTCTAATTCACTTTATTGATTGAATTTTAAGAATTTGACGCAAATATAATGCACACTTCTAGAAAAAAATATAAAAATGCCCCTGTAGGGTAAAAGGGTAAAAATAACTTTTGTTGGAAAATATTAATTTCCATCACTGCTGTGAACTGACTACGCAGAATGTAAAGAATATCAATAACTTTAGGAGTTAGCTTCTCCAACACACTCTAAAAATCCCAGAAAATATTGAGATATCATTTTTGTCTCTATCGCACACCACTTATCTTAGGTTTTATCAACGATAACGATCAAGGACACGACAAATAAATAAATAAATAAATAAATAAATCTCAGCCTATTCTTACTGCAGTCTTCTCTGAAGCATGATCCTTCAATGTATTTTCAACGTCGGAAACGATTGTGCTGCTTAATATTTTTCTATGATATTTTTACAGGATTGATTGATGAATCCTGGCAGATTATTATTAAAAATATAGAAATCTTAATAATTTAAAATTATTGCTGAATAAAAGTTTACATTTAAAAAAAAGAAAGGAAAAAATAATTGAATAATAAACAATATTAGAATCCTAATTTATATTTTAAATGTAAAATATAAGAGAGTTGCTTGAAAAACTGAACATTAATCAGGCATAATGCATTTTTCTATGTATTTTATAATTACAGCAACAGTCTCAAATCTAGCAGCCGATTGCAATTGATGGGTTGGCCATCAAGTGCTGTAGGCTACATTAAAAATGTAAAATAAAAACACAATAGCCCCCAAATGTAATTTCAAAAAGGATTTCATAAAAGTAAATGACATACGAACGCCTATAAGCAACACAAATTTCGCTAAAGGATTGCTTTTGTTATTTATAGGCTTTATACTTTGTTATCTTTATACTTTTAAATTATTATATATTAATATATGTATATTTAATATGCACACAATTAATGTATATTGAGTTGGCCGGGGAAAAGAAGCACTAAAAACTGCAATCACAAAAAATTAAAAAATTAAAATTAAAATTAAAATTAAAATTAAAATTAAAAATAAAAATAAAAATTAAAATAAAAAATAAAAAATAAGCCAGACGCAGACGTCACGTTATAAGTCAGACGGAGATGTCACGTCCATTGAGAGCAGTGAATGAAGTGCAGGTAAATTGTGCATTGGCTCACACACTGCACTGAGCCGTGTGAGGACCGTGTTCTGATACGTGTTAGCGAAAAAATAAATAAATAACTTCACTGCTACATGTGAATCACGCGTGAACTTCTGACTCGACACTTCACTGCCACACGTGATTTACGTGACCTCTGCGTGACGTCTATGCCTCGTCTGCGTCTTAAAATGAATGGATTTAATAGCAAAAAATCAAGACGTCAGTGAGACGTTCAGTGAGACGAGTGCATGTTACAACGTCATATTATTGACCTCGGCCGAACACCATAACTAAACACAGAGCGAGCCAGTCTTGACAGTTGCGGTAGCAGGGTCTCGTGCTGTTTCCACCAGAGCAGCACATTTCGTCAATCACCTTCCATGTTGTGATTGAGGCGCATGTATTGCTGTACTTCATCGTCATCCTCGTCCTGCTCCACAATATTTTCCCACTGTTCCTCAAACTCGGCCAGCGATCTCTTCTTTGCTGCGTGGTCCGCAGCAACAGGTGCAGACACAGAAATGCTCGCCACTGCATGAATCATAATTATTCACGTGTTAAGTTGGCCATCTAAGATTTTTCTCTTAATATTCTCCATTATTTGCACATGAGTTGAATCGTGGGTCGCGCTGACGGAAAACCTTCTGTGTCGTGTGTACCTGAGACTGTCATGTCAGTCATATGTCGGTGTAGTTATCAGATTATGAAAGCTATGAGATTATGAGACGTCTTTCTATCGTCGACGTCAACTTCTCTCTTTTTTTTTTATTAATGTCTTACAAAAATGTAAAAAGAAGGATAACCCAAAAAAGGCCCAAGGCCCGGCCCGCATGTGAACTATGATGTGAAAATTGGCCCGAAGCCCGGCCCTAGGGGCGTAAATAAGTTGGGCTGAAATGCAGGGCTTTACCTCCAAAGACTTGGAAGGGTTATCTATTGCGCAACCTCACTTACTTACATCTCTCCTCTTGGTGCATGTAATGATAAAAGGTAAGGAGGTGAAGGCAGTAGTGGACACTGGTAGCACTTACACCTTAATGCAGGAAAGCCTCTGGAGACAGCTAGGGGGAGCCGCTTCCTCATGCGTGACAGCTTCCCCGCAAAGGTTCATCATGGCAGATGGACAGGTACACCAGGCTCTTAACCAAAGTACAGTCAGCTACAAGTGGCATGATAGAGTCTGCAGGGTGGATACATATATAATGAAGGATGCCCACCTCGCTTTTCCGCTGATAGCTGGCCTAGACTTCTTGCGAGACGCTGAAGCCCTATTGGACATGGGACAAAGCAGATACAGTCTGAAAACAGGGACTGGTACCACCTACTACCAGTTTTTAACATCTCTGATTACTCCGGGGTTGACTACTAACTTGATGGCTGAAAACACTCACCATCATTCTGCTGTGACTCTTTACTATGCCTTACCTCCAACCTGGGAACCCCCACTTATTGCACCGATCCCTGAAGTTGCTTCATGCTGGGACTCCGATAATCAAGAAGAGTTAATGAAGTTAATGGTGACCTGGCCGCGCCCCACCTCAAATGTCCTGGGAAAGACAGCGGTAGAAAAACATAAAATAATCTTGACTGATGAAATGCTGATTAAATCCATAGCATACAGAGTCTCACCATTCAAGGGGAAGATAATTGAAGACCAAGTAGATCAAATGCTCAGAGACCACATCATTGAACCCCCCTTTTCTCCATGGTCATCACCCATGTACTAGTCCCCAAACCTGACGGCAGTTACAGGTTCTATGTGGACTACAGAAGGTTGAATAGCAAGACAATACCTGATGCTTACCCGATGCTGCTTATACATGACATCTTAGAATCCATGGATGGCGCCTCCTGGTTCAGCAAATTGGACTTACAATCAGGATATTGGCAGGTGGAGATGGAGGAAAGTAGCAAGGAGAAAACCACTTTCATCACTACCAAAGGGCTTTTCCAATTCCGATCCATGCCTTATGGCCTACAGAATGCCACTGCCACCTTCCAGAGACTGATGGAAAGGGTCCTGGCAGAATTGAGGGCAGAATTCTGTTTGTCTACATAGATGACATTATCATCTACTCAAAAACCCTAGACGAACATATTCAACATCTAAACATCATACTACAGAGACTCAACCCGGCAAACCTTACCATGATAATGAAAAAATGTCATTCTTCAAACAGCAGTTGAATTTCCTTGGACACATAGTTTCAGCAAAAGAAGTTGAGGTTGATCCAGCAAAGACCCAAGCCATCACCCAGTATCCTCTGCCCAATGACCTGAAAGCCGTACAACGTTTCTTGGGGTTGGCGGGGTGGTACCACAAATTCATACCCCATTTTGCTGAGATCACTGCTCCTTTAAATCACCTGTAAAAGAAGGGAGTGAGATGGGATTGGACACCTGAATGCCAAGCCAGCCTCGATACCCTCAAACAAGCATTGCAAAACCCACCAGTCTTAATGCAGCCTGACCTCAATCAATCATACCAGGTTCATATGGACACTAGTGAGGTGGGATTGGGTGCTATCCTGACACAGGAAACTCATGAAGGTGAAAAAGTCATTGCATATGCATCCAGAACCCTACGAGGAGCAGAGTTAAACTATTCAACCTCAGAAAAGGAATGTCTGGCAGTGGTGTGGGCAGTAGAAAAATGGAAACATTACCTGGAGGGAAGTACATTTGATGTCTACACAGACCATGCTGCGCTGGCTTGGGCTTTCAGTTGCCCCAAAACCTCATCTCGCCTGACCCACTGGACTCTCAGGCTACAGCAATTCCACTTCCAAGTTCATCATAGGAAGGGGTACCTGAACTTAGGACCAGACGCCTTGTCCCGAACCTCTGACTCTGTGAAGGCAGAACAGGTCCACTGCATGGTGATAAAGTCTAAGAATTCATCTGACATCCCAAACACATTAGAGGAAATATCTCAATCCCAAAAGAATGACACATCCAAGACTGATTAAAGACCCTGTTGAGGATTTTGGATGTGGCTTGGTGGCAAACAGTTTATCGGGATGTCTGGCAGTACATCAAAGGCTGTGATACTTGTCAGAAATACAAGCATGATAACACCAAACCAAGTGTTTTTTTACAAAACACACAGGTGACTGAGCCAGGGCACACTTTGGGAGTGGATTTGATGGGACCTTTCCCTTCCAGCAAAAAAAAAAAAATGCTTATCTCCTCGTTGTAGTGGATTACTACACCAAATGGGTAGAGATGTTCCCGCTCAGAAACAGCAAGACGCAAAAAAATGTGAAAATTCTTAAGGAAGAGATCTTTACCCGGTGGGGAGTGCCGAAATACATCATCTCCAAGCTGCTGGCTGAGCTGTGTAAAACCTGGGGAAGTATCCAAAAACTCATGACCAGTTACCATCCACAGACAAACCTGACAGAAAGAGTAAACAGGACATTAAAAACAATGATTGCTTCATATGTGGGTCAACATCATCAGTTGTGGGACCAATGGTTACCTGAAATTCGTTTTGCCATTAACACCGCTTAACAAGAGACCACTGGAAAAACACCAGCGGAGTTGATGCTGGGTAGACAACTTCATGGTCCATTGGAAAGATTGGTGCATAGGTCAACTGCTCCCGATCAACCCTCATATAGCTTATTGGACAGACAAAACATCATGGCAGAGGAAGTAAAATCCAGGATGAAAGTACAACAAGCCAGACAAGCTAGACACTACAATACCCGTAGGAAAGATGTGCAGTTTCACTCGGGAGAGCTAGTCTGGGTCAGAACACACCCACTTTCATCAGCCTCAAACAAATACTCAAGTGGGAGGGACCGGCAAAAATAATAATAAAAAAATGGGGCCAATAAATTACACAGTTCAATGGGGAGACCCACTTAAAACAGAAAATATAAATGTGGTTAACCTGAAGTGCTGGTACGGACATTTGCCTCCGTTGTCGTTGGCAGTGGAGGGGGATCTATGTAGCACCGCCACATAAGGAGAAGTTTATATATAGCTGCAGGTACCAATTGCAATGGTCTGTTAGTTATTTGTTGATTGCTTTCTCCCTGTGTACTGTTTTCTCCCTGTGGTATTGCTGTGATTGACCCAGAACTATTGTATCGCGAGATTCATCCGGCGCCCCGTGGACACGTGATGTGGCGTCATCCAAACCGGAAGTGGGAAATTTGTTTTTCTTTATAGAATGCCGGCATACCGGCGTTCGAGAGCTGCGTCTCTCACAAGTCTCTTTCAATCTGACGATTCCTTCAGGGAGCGAGGGTTACCATATGTAACTGAGACGTTCCCTTTCAGTCGGTCACCCTCGACATCACGTCGGTGACTGACTAAGTGGGATCCCTACCAAAGCGCCATGGTTGCTGCCCCTTCCAGTGCCCTGTGCGAGCCGCCTGCGCCCCTATGAGGTGTAGGCTGGGACTTGGAACAAGTAGTTCCACTCACCATTGTCAAAGCATTACCTCACTGGGTGAAATTGGATAACACTGGGAAAACATACCCGGTCCGCTTGGAACAGGGATGCTGCGGAAGCCCCATCCTTCCCAAAGGAGTTTTCAGAAGCAAATACAAATATAGCATCCGTTTAGGTGTATAAGGAGAAATTTGAGGTGATTCAAACCCTCTTGGGAAGGCAGAAGTCTGCCGGGGAAACACGGGCTCTAAGGCTATACCGTGGACTATATGCATACGAGTACCGCTTAGGTCTCAATATGGAACCCAGCCTTCCACGGTTCTCATGGATTCATCATGAAGGCCTGGCACCGGACGTTTCACTGCGTCCAGCTGCCTAGGGTGATGGAGGATCTCGTTTTAGCAAGCCGACACTAACCGGGGTGTCTCGTAGACGGTGCTCTTGCCAAAATGACGGTGTTCACTTCCTCCTAGGTCACCTAGAATCTCCGTGTCCCATCCAGGGACCAGACACTGAGTTTCCAAAGGTCTGGACGAGGGTGCCAAACAGTGCCCCATCTCTGAGTCAGTAGATCCTTCCTCAGAGGAATTGGCCAAGGAGGGGCAGTCGCGAAGAGCACTAGTTCGGGGAACCAGGTCCAAGTGGGCCAATACGGCACCAATAGCAAGACTTGCTCCTCGTCCTCCCGCACTTTGCACAGTTTCTGTGCGAGAAGGCTCACAGGGGGAAACACATATTTGCATAGGCCCTGCGGCCAGCTGTGTGCCAATGCTTCCATGCCGAGTGTCCCCTTGGTCAGAGAATAGAACAACTGGCAGTGAGAGGTCTCTGGAGATGCAAACAGGTCTACCTGAGTGGCTCTGAACCGTCTCCAAATCAGCTGGACCGTCAGGGGATGGAGTCGCCGTTCTCCCGGGAGCATTGAACGAGACAGCTCGTCAGCTGTATGGTTGAGCAGGCCTGGGATGTGAACAGCACAAAGTGACCTCAGAACCTTCCGACTCCAAAGGAGGAGGTGGTGGGTGAGTTGCGACGGGAGTGCAGACCACCTTGTCAGTTGATGTACGCAATGGTCACTGTATTGTCCGTTCGGACCAGCACGTGCTTGCCTCTAGAGCTGAAACAACTAATCGATTTAATCGATTAAAATCGATTATTAAAATAGTTGTCAACTAATTTAGTCATCGATTAGTTGCTAAATAACTTTTATTTGCCGTAAGTGGCTCATTTCGTGCATATTTTAAATCTACGGTGACCAAAGTGTGGCAGTAATGAGCCACCGGAGGTTTTACTCAGCCAGTACAGCAGGAGAAGTAGCGAATAGCCAATAGCCAATAGAATAGCCATAATAAAACACAACTCCAGGTATGTTTTTGATGAGGATGTGACAATGCAAAATGGTTAAAATCTCTAAAAAGTCTATGTTGAATGATAAAGTCCCTTTGTTAATAATTTACTTGGGAAAAAATGGGCAAAACTAGAATATAAGTACATAAACCGATTAATCGATTAATTGAAAAATAATCGACCGATTAATCGATTATCAAAATAATCGTTAGTTGCAGCCCTACTTGCCTCATACGCGACCTTTGAGGCGGTTCAAGGCAAGGTGCACTGCTAACTACTCTTGGCAATTGATGTGCCACTGCAGCTGCGGGCCCATCCAAACCGCTGAGACTGCATGCCTGTTGTACGTAGCCCCCTAGCCGGTGGTGGAGGCATCCGTGTAAACCACAGCATGCCCGGAGAAATGCAAGATCTGACCACGGGGTGAGGGTTTGGCGACAGGCTGGTGTAACTTGGACCCGGTGAGTGCCGCGCTTCCACGCCCACCTCGGGACTCGGCCATTAAGCCAGTGCTGGAGCAGGCTCATATGTAACAGGCCGAGCGGTGTAAGTGCCGCAGCAGCCGCCAAATGCCCCAGGAGCCTCTGAAAAAGTTTCAGTGGGACCGCTGTCCTGCCCTTGAATGTATTCAAGCAGGCTAGCACTGACAGCGCACGTTCCTCTGTGAGGCGTGCTGTCTGTTCGACCGAATCCAACTCCATACAGAGAAAAGAGATCCTCTGCATCGACGAGAGTTTGCTCTTTCCCCAGTTGACCCGAAGGCCCAACAGGCTGAGGTGCTAGAGCACCAGGTCCCTGTGCTCGCACAACTGATCCCGAGATTGCGCTAGTATCAGCCAATCATCTAGATAGTTGAGAATGCGAACACCCTGCTCTCTGACAGGAACAAGAGCCACCTCTAAGCATGTCTTAGCGGATATGCTAAGTTGGGCATGCATTGGCAGCATTATTTTAGTCTGGTACATGTGCATCCCTGTCACCCACTTAGGAGGATGTGCAATCAGCAGCAGGGGCTTCATGCCAAGGGCATACAACTTCTCAAACTGGAACAGAGAGGTAGAGAGATCAATTGGATATATACACAAAACTGTAGTTTACAGCTGAATTTGCCCTCAAGCTTGATCTGAAGTTACATCAAAGCTAGAAAACATCTACAAACAATCAAACTATGGTTTTTACATAATTTTTTGGATAGATAAATGTGAGGAGTTTTATGAGTTTCAACTCCCTAGACATAATAGTTTGGAAAACCAGTAAACATGAATTATATTCTTATTAATAGTGTGGATGTGTGAGGCAATATATTATACCAGTTATTATACCAAGTAATTTATTTGCTAATGTCAAAACAAAAAAAAAAAAAAAAAAAAAAAAAAAACTTTTGGTGAATGAGATAATGGGAAAACTACATACCAGAATGGCAGCATCATCAAGAATGTGGGACTTTATTTTATTTTTTTTCATGGATGCCAACCACTGTTTCTGCTGACTTTTAAATTTTTCCAGCTTTTTTTGAAGTCTGACGTGTTGGGGTTGTGGATGTTTGCAAAATGAACAAATTTTAAGTCTGCAGGATATTTTTTTCCCCGCAGTTTGGGCAGGTCTTTTTTTGTGATCCTCCAGCCATTACTGAACAGAAATAGCTGAGATAGATTAAAGAGTGATTAAAAGAGAGAGACAATAAGAGAAAGAGAGTGATCGAAAGAGACAAGTGAGAAAGAGAGAGAGAGAGAGAGGGAGAGAGAGTGGCTCTTAAAAGTGCCGTTGTTTTGATCTGTGCGTGTGTGTATATGTGTGTGTTGGTGAAGTCAAAAAGTGTTGCAATAAAGCTGTAAAACAGGAAAAAGCAAAAGATTATTAGAATAGCCTTTGCAGTAAATGAGCATTTCTTAATTGTTAGGACAGAGTAATTGTAATTATAAAGTAAATATTACAAATCAATCCTTACTGTACAAATGCCAGATTTGTACCACATTCACTTGACACAAGCAAGTACATACACAAATCTATTTTTATTTAGGCCTACAAATTATGGAAACAGTGGTCTTCTTCTGTCCTGTTGCGTAAAATGCTTCTCATAATATCCACTGTTCACTCTTCTCAATGTCACACATAACTAAAGTAACAATTACCCTCAATTATCTCATTATGATTTCAGTGCCTTCTAAAATGGCAAAGTCTTACAAAAGTATGGCACCATAGTGTTACAGGATATTCTATCTATATCTCTCTATTTAATTATGCATTAATTATATCAGGTATGAACGGTCATTGACATTAAGTCGCACTGAGCAGTCAAATCCTCTGGAAAGACTCCAGGTCCACTTTTTTTATTCCAGTCCATCCCTGATTCCGGTAATTCCCCTTAGTTACACTTCTGACATTTACTTTGCACTTTGAATAAAACTTTAACCACTGCAACAACATTGTTGTCTTCACAACACATGAACAAATACATGAGTTTAAACTGATTTTGGTAGCTGTGGTTAGCAGTGCCACAATCCAACTGTGCCGGGGACAGCTGTCATTTGGCATAGCGGTGGGTAGCCGTGTAAATGATAATGTAAATGATAATGCAACATTAACAAATTCAACCTAATCTCCAGGGATGAACGCAACACAGATCGGGCTACCACTAAAGAAATAACAGCAAAGGTTTTACGTGCTTTTTAACAAACAAACACCCATTGGGTTGAGATACTTACTGTAGTCAACTGGCGGGTGAAATGAGTGGTAAAAGAGATTATGGGTAAGAAGCGTGCGTTACGGTGCATAACGTGACGTATCGTTGCCGTGGTAACCACTGAAAGTTTTCTGATTCATAAGAATAATTATTAATAATATTCGCTGCTATGACAGAAAATACATTTGAAAATAATAAAATATCGTAAAGGGTTTAATAACATAAAGGGAACAATCTATTTAACATAGCCTTGGGCCATTCTTTAAAACTACTCCATCTATAAATTGATAGTTATATCACAAACAATTTACTGTTATTTAGACAACAAAAATAGGAACAAATTCACAATAATAAATTATAAAAGGAGGACGTTTCATAAACTAGAAAAAAACATTTACCGCCGCCCACTGTGTGACGTTGTTGATCCAGGGAATCTGTGTCCACTACGACAAATAAGCCTCGTTGACTTTGTATGGGTGTTGTTTCCGTGGTGCCCACACGTAATTTCAACACATTACATGCTACCACCACATATATCGGGGTTAAGGGGTCGTGTTCATTTCACACATTTCTTTGAGATCAGGTTGCGTAAAAACCTTTATATATAGAAATGAGTGAAATATAACACCCCTTGTGTGTCATAAACTTGTTACACCTGAAGTATCGTCTGCACACTGTGAAACAGATGACACACTTATAAAGAGAAACTAATGTTTATTTCTGATTTTATATCATTTGACACACTTATAGGTGCATTACAGATACATGACAAGTTTGCACATTCACCGAACACTTAATAGCAAGCCTATAGACACAGCTACATATAATACTGGCTCCTCTCTACAGCATCCCGGCTTGAAAATATCAGCTGGGCAACTCAGTCTTTGTCTGGCGTTATAGCTTCTCCTCATTCTGCTTCACTGATCCCACATGTACATTTATGCATTTAGCAGACACTTTTATCCAAAGCGACTTACAATGCATTCAGGCTAACATTTTTTACCTAACATGTGTTCCCTGGGAACTGAACCCACAACCTTTTGCGCTGCTAACGCAATGCTCTACCACTGAGCCACAGGAACACACTAGGAACACATCCTAGACCTTTGAGCCATTGCCAAAGAAGCATTTCTCTGTTCTCTGAAAGGAATCATTGATAAGTCTCATGTTTGCGTATTATTACTGAATACGATAATTGAATTGTTGGATTGGCTTGTGATCTTTAGTTTAGGAAAGGATTTATGTTGTATATTCTCTATGACTGTGATAAAATTATCCTGTGAATACTTGTCTGTGTGGATCCTTGTCAAACACCTGAAAATGACATCAGTGGCCTCAGTAACTGAGTTCATATTTAATAGATATTTAAACAAAAAAATAAAACAAAAAAATTCCAGTGCATATGCTTATGTGCAGATTTATATTTCCATTGCTATGTGCCACTGTTTTCAGTTCAAACATCTACTGCACATTTTACAGGCAAAGAACAACCAGTTTACTTTTATTTCCTGCAAAATAAAAGTTACCGTCCCTGATTCTATGAAGTTAATACTGAAAGTGAAACAATACCAACGAAAACTCTCAAAGAATCGCATGCAGCTAAAACACTGTGATTGTAGTTTAGAGAAATTCTGCAGTTCCTTTGACTCGGTAACAGGTTTTTTTTTTTTTTTTTTGTCTTTTTTTTTTTTTTTTTTGTCTTTTCTGGAAATGAACGTTCTCTTTCACCAAATATGAGTAAGCACTTGTAATAAGCGACACTTTCAACACACATGCAATATAAATTGAAGGGCACCTATTATAAAAAATTGGACATAAATGTGTGTTGGCAGTATGTGAACACAACCTCCCTACAATGATAAAAATCCACCACTCATTCTCACTAGCTTAAACCAATTTGTTGAATAAAGCACTCTTTCTGCTAAACCTTAAACAAGTTCAGTCAGTTAGGCTCTATTTGCAGATCTCATGCACTCTAAACATATTGTCATTCACTTAAACACTGATCACTGTGATGCATTTGTGCTGCAGTATGCTAAACACAATCGGCAAAAGTTAAACACAACTAAAGCAGAGTTGTCATCGTTTGCACACAACGATTCAGAATTGTTCACACTTGTTTCTAATGATGTGATCAAACCAACTGTACAAAATATGAGCCATCAGTTCAGAGTGCACAAGTGACAAAGGTGACTGAAGGATGATACGAACAATAGATGGACACAATCTGAGGAGATGAGGAAGAGGACATGGAAGAAGTGGAGGATGAGGAGAGAAAGAGGAAGGTTCAGAGTGTTATTAAGGCTGGATCTGTCAGACCAGAGGGGTTTTTCTCTTTATCTAGCAAAAAAGACAACATTACTTATGATGTGGACAAAGTCCTCAGGCCGTCTCAAGCACAGAGACATGATGCTGAGACAGAATGAATCTCTCATTAAGCCTGATTTTACACTTGCACAACTTACAGTATTTGAGGGTACTGTAACATGCTATTCATTTAGAGTTTTATTTGATCTTGTTGGAGTTTGCAGTTGGACAGCATTATATATGCAGTATCCAATATATACCAACATTCAGTATTTTTCAATATTCAGCACTATTCTTGCAGTACATTCACTATTTCTATACAATATATTCACCTTACTCAGTTGGAATTACTACAGGTGCATCTCAATTAATTAGAATGTCGTAGAAAAGTTCATTTATTTCAGTAATTCAACTCAAATTGTGAAACTTGTGTATTAAATAAATTAAATGCATACAAACTGAAGTAGTTTAAGTCTTTGGTTCTTTTAATTGTGATGATTTTGGCTCATATTTAACAAAAACCCACCAATTCACTCTCAACAAATTAGAATACTTCAAAAGAAAAAAAAAAAAAAGAAGAAAAAAAAAAAAAAAAACTTTTTAGGCCTTCTGGAATTTACTGTACATGTACTCAATACTTGGTAGGGGCTCCTTTTGCTTTAATTACTGCCTCAACTCTGCGTGGCATTGAGGTGGTCAGTTTGTGGCACTGCTGAGGTGGTATGGAAGCCCAGGTTTCTTTGACAGTGGCCTTCAGCTCATCTGCATTTTTTGGTCTCTTGTTTCTCATTTTCCTCGTGACAATACTCCATAGATTCTCTATGGGGTTCAGGTCTGGTGAGTTTGCTGGCCAGTCAAGCACACCAACACCAACACCATGGTCATTTAACTAACTTTTGGTGCTTTTGGCAGTGTGGGCAGGTGCCAAATCCTGCTGGAAAATGAAATCAGCATCTTCAAAAAGCTGGTCAGCAGAAGGAAGCATGAAGTGCTCCAAGATTTCTTGGTAAACAGGTGCAGTGACTTTGGTTTCCAAAAAACACAACGGACCAACACCAGCAGGTGACATTGCACCCCAAATCATCACAGACTGTGGAAACTTAACACTGGACTTCAAGCAACTTGGGCTATGAGCTTCTCCACCCTTCCTCCAGACTCTACGACCTTGGTTTCCAAATGAAATACAAAACTTGCTCTCATCTGAAAAGAGGACTTTGGACCACTGGGCAACAGTCCAGTTCTTCTTCTCCTTAGCCCAGGTAAGACGCCTCAGGAGTGGCTTAACAAGAGGAATATGACAACTGTAGCCGAATTCCTTGACACGTCTGTGTGTGGTGGCTCTTGATGCCTTGACCCCAGCCTCAGTCCATTCCTTTTGAAGTTTACTCAAATTCTTCAATCGATTTTGCTTGACAATCCTCATAAGGCTGTGGTTCTCTCGGTTGGTTGTGCATCTTTTTCTTTCACACTTTTTCCTTCCACTCAAATTTCTGTTAACGTGCTTGGATACAGCACTCTTTGAACAGCCAGTTTCTTTGGCAATACATGTTTGTGGCTTACCCTCCTTGTGAAGGGTGTCAATGATTGTCTTCTGGACAACTGTCAGATCAGCAGTCTTCCCCATGATTGTGTAGCCTAGTGAACCAAACTGAGACACCATTTTGAAGGCTCAGGAAACCTTTGCAGGTGTTTTGAATTGATTAGCTGATTGGCATGTCACCATATTCTAATTTGTTGAGAGTGAATTGGTGGTTTTTTGTTAAATGTGAGCCAAAATCATCACAATTACAAGAACCAAAGACTTAAACTACTTCAGTCTGTGTGAGTTGAATTTATTTAATACACAAGTTTCACAATTTGAGTTAAATTACTGAAATAAATAAAAGATTCCACAACATTCCAATTTATTGCACCTGTAAACTTTTTACAGAACTGCAAAACTGTTTACTCGAAACAGTATACGTTTTTCTGTAATGTTCTGGATGCCGTGTTCTCCATTTTTCTCTGCAGTTTAATGAATGCTCTGTAGTGTTTATTTTATTGACTTGTGTGTGTGATCTGAGAGCACAGGTTGGTTTTGAGTGCAGGTGAAATTGTTTTGCAGTGATTGTTTGATTTTGATGGAAGAATCAGAGGTTTCGTGAATTTAGTTTGAGTATTTGGATCTGTGTTTGAAGGTTTGAGAAAATGATTTTTTTTTTAAGAAAAACTGTAAAACCCACTTTGAACCATCATGAAGTGCTTGTAATAACTCTCAATTGTGATCTATAGTTGATTGTGATTTTATAATAGGCAGACAAGCACTCTTGGTATGTTTAATATCCCACTGCTTATTGTCATAAACATCCTTTATTGTTATTAAAATACCATCAGGTGCATACAAAACATACAGGAAATATATAGTCATAATTATGTATTTTTGCTTTCATATTTCATGTGTAGAAATATTTCACTCAATTTTTTTTATTATTTTTTTTTTAAATACGGACGATCAAGAGCGTTAACACGCTCTGACTCAACACTGGCGCAAGTGGAAGAAAACGGACTCCCCAGATCACACAATTCAGTGGAGATTTAACAGAAATTTTATTAAGAACTTTATTAAGAACATGTGCTGTATCCAAATTCAAATCTATTGTTTCAGATACCAAAGAAAACAAGAATTTATAATCCACTCTCTTCTCTCTGGGAATACTCGTCTTTGGCATTTGTTTACACTGGTCTTCGAAACAGCGCCACCACTCTTATCTTTCTGTGAAACAGCAACTGCTCTGCCTGGGCACGTGGTCGAAGCTCAAATCTGATTAAACAATTTCATTGCGGAGCATCAAAAGAATTAATCGAGACAGTAATTTTTTTTTTTTTTTTTTTTTTTTTTTTGCGCTGCAAATGAGCGCGCCTGATGCTAATAAACCCAAAAATCTATTGTTTCGATTCAAAAGCGTCATCGCGCTGAATCCTCACATTCAGTGAAAGAAAACCTGAAATTATAAATGCTCTTTTATGCGAAAAGATGGGTGGCTCTTAAAAGAGCCTTTGGGGTGTTTAACAGCCTCCGACTGTTCTACTTGGAGCTGGTGTACTTGGTGACGGCCTTGGTGCCCTCAGACACGGCGTGTTTGGCCAGCTCCCCGGGCAGCAGCAGACGCACGGCGGTCTGGATCTCTCGGGAAGTGATGGTGGAGCGCTTGTTGTAGTGAGCGAGACGAGACGCTTCACCGGCGATGCGCTCGAAGATATCGTTGACGAAAGAGTTCATGATGCCCATCGCCTTCGAAGAGATCCCGGTGTCAGGATGAACCTGTTTCAGCACTTTGTACACGTAGATGGCGTAGCTCTCCTTCCTGGACTTTCTGCGCTTCTTTCCTCCTTTCGCGGCGGTCTTAGTGACGGCCTTCTTGGAGCCTTTCTTCGGAGCGGACTTCGCTGGTTCAGGCATGATGCTGCTGACGAGTCAATGATCAGAAAGAACCGGACAGACGCACTTATTCACTCGCCTATGCTAATATACACAGAGACGTGGAACCTTCTGATTGCGTGCTTCCAAAGAAAACACCCATAAACTCGACTGTGATTGGACAAGGCGAAGAATCAGAAGCGGAACGAGGGCCAATCACAGACGGTAAAATATTAGCCCCGCCCATCGTTCCAGGTTTGAACGACATCGACCCACATGACCACACTTCTTTTGTTATAATTCCCGCTGTTTTTGTTAGTCATATTCCATAAAAGAAAAAGAAAAAAAAAAAAAATATATATATATATATATATATATGTATGTCTCATCTGTCAACATATAGAGTATTTTTAAAAAAAAAAAAACCTTATTGAACCATTCAGAGAATTTGGAGAAAAGCAATAATGATTAGACACTTCATTTTCCTCTGCTGTTCCACAAATTTCTATTCTGCTCTAATTTAAGTACCACTGCCATCTGACTACATTTTCTCTTTATTAAATTACTTCAATTCAAAGAAACGGCTAAATAAGCGAATCAAAACATACATTCTCTCACTGTGAAGAAAACGCATAACGTTATAGAAACTACAACTTCGAGAATCACTATCAAAATCAGAACAAGAGCTTTAATGCCAGTTATGTTTTCAGATATGAAGAATTTGTTCTGGTAATATTTTGTTTGTTTGTTAAATACTTTTAAAAAATAAGAATCCGTTTTCAGCTCAAAATTATGAAATAATGTATATTCTCGGTGCAAGGAACACACCATTAAACTGGTTTCATTTTTCAAAACAGACGAATAGTATTAGGTGTCAATTTTCACCTAAAACAGTAAGATTAACTCTTTATGTGAGAGTGTGGGTGGCTCTTAAAAGAGCCGTTGGGTTTGTTCTCCTGATTTGAAAGCGTTTATCCTCCGAAACCGTACAAGGTGCGTCCCTGTCGTTTGAGCGCGTACACAACGTCCATAGCGGTGACGGTCTTTCTCTTGGCGTGCTCGGTGTAGGTGACGGCGTCGCGGATCACGTTCTCCAGGAACACCTTCAGCACCCCGCGGGTCTCCTCGTAGATCAGACCGGAGATGCGCTTGACTCCGCCGCGGCGAGCGAGACGACGAATGGCGGGTTTGGTGATTCCCTGAATGTTATCACGCAGAACTTTACGATGACGCTTAGCGCCTCCTTTCCCGAGTCCTTTACCGCCTTTACCTCTTCCAGACATGATCAAGATGAACTCTGTTTCAGTCAAGTGACGAAAACGAATGTGAAAAAAACTATACCAGACATGATCAAGATGAACTCTGTTTCAGTCAAGTGACGACCACCTCCGTCTCACCCATCCCCCTCTAGTTCGAGCAGGAAACGTGTGGTTTAATCCCAAACCCTGATCTAACAATGTCTGTGCTTTGTGTTGTATTAAAATCCATGTTTTATGATTAATTTGACAAAAGACTCATAAGATAATATTTACATGTTTGCATTTGACAGACGCTTTGATTATAGATCATCATCATAGTTGTTCAGATGCGCGGGGAGAGCTACAGATACCACATTAATCACTTCAGCTACATATAAACATATTATAACGAAATCACCGCTACTTACACATTAAACGCAAGAAAAGTTTTATGTCGCGGTTTATTAGTTAAAAACAAAGAAGTAAATGAACTTAATATTTATGTACACATATATTAGAAGTACACTGGAAAAAAACAAAAAACAAAACCTTTCATCCAATTAAATTTATAGAGAGAGAAATATAGACATCTATTTTTTTTAATTTCAGCCAATGAAAAATTAATAACTTGGCCTAAGTCATATATATAGGAGGAAAGAAACTTCTTTTTTTCTCTCTTCAGTGTAGAACATTCTTTTACTTTAAGTGTCATTGCGAAACTGAGCCATTAACACTGGCGCATTTATTGTTTCATCTGTTTTGTAGCACCGGGGAACTAGGATTAATAAAAACGAAGTTAAGACTCGAACTGCTTTTCTTCCTATCTGTTATACTCGGTGTTACAGTGGAAAAGGTCTCGTTCAGTGCAGTTTTGGTGGCTCTTAAAAGAGCCTTTGGGGTGTGATGCAGCGCCGGGTTTAAGCGCGCTCTCCGCGGATGCGGCGCGCCAGCTGGATGTCCTTGGGCATGATGGTGACTCTCTTGGCGTGGATGGCGCACAGGTTGGTGTCCTCGAACAGACCGACCAGATAAGCCTCGCTGGACTCCTGCAGGGCCATGACGGCGGAGCTCTGGAAGCGCAGGTCCGTCTTGAAATCCTGAGCGATCTCTCGCACCAGACGCTGGAAAGGCAGTTTGCGGATCAGCAGCTCGGTGGACTTCTGATAGCGGCGGATCTCTCGGAGAGCCACGGTCCCGGGCCTGTAACGATGGGGCTTCTTGACGCCGCCGGTGGCTGGGGCGCTCTTCCGGGCGGCTTTAGTAGCGAGCTGCTTCCTCGGGGCTTTACCACCGGTGGATTTACGAGCCGTCTGTTTGGTTCTTGCCATCGCTGCGATCGACTTCTTTCACAGTACTGTGTATGTACGTAGAAAACACTGCTCTTTTTGTTACGCGCCTGATTTTAAAGCATCATATAGCCACGAGCTAATGATGTCATGAAGGTGCACAGTCTTGTGATTGGCTGACCTGTAACGTCTGCTCATGACTGCTAGCCAATGACTGCGCAGCTTCTCTTTTCAAACGGGGCTGTGTGTTTCCCGCTCAAAATGCGTTGTTCTGTTTATTACTTTACCCACTAGACATTAGTGAAATTAAACTTGGTATAATGGTATACTGGACTGGTATTAAAGGTCATTTTACAAATCCTCCAGTAAAGAAAATATTGGAGAGCTGCTGGGAGTATGATCAGACATATCTGAATAGCTTCGGCTGGACAGTAGGCAAACAGGCTCAACAAACAGGTATCAGTGATATCGATATTAGTCCCACGGTGGCTCTGCCAGTATATCCACCTTGGTTTTCCTCTAGGCCAACAGTTGATTTGCAAATATTTAATTTAATGAATGAAAACCAGAAATATTTTCCAAAAGATACAATAGTGCAGCAGCATTTAGATAGTCATTACTTTCAGTATTTCCAAATTTATACAGATGGTTCTAAAGACCCAATAACTGGGCGTACAAGTGCTGCCATGTATATTCCTCACTTTAAATATAAATCTGCAAAAAGAACTGCTAATAATATATCAGTATAACAGAGATGATCACTATTCAGATAGCTTTACAGTGGTGGAAGAAATCCAACCAACAACAGTGCTGTTCAGATTCATATTCTGCACACAAGTATACTGAGTGGAAAATCAGAATCTAGACAAGATATTTTATTAGAAGTGCTGCAAAGTTTGTACCGAATACGGCAACTGAGAAGTATAGTGGAGTTTTTGTGGGTGCCTGCTCATGTTGGAGTGGAAGGAAACAAGGAGGTAGACAATAGAGTGAAACAGGCTCTTAAGCACACAGAGATTGACATTCATGTACCCTTGAGTAAAACAGAAATTAAATGTTTAATAAAAATAGCTGTCAGAAAGATATGGCAAGAGAGATGGGATAAAGGTAATAAAGAGCGACATGTGCTGATTAACTGTAGGGCATATGAAAGTTAAAAGAATACAGTTAAAAGAGGAATTAAAATCTGCTGGCATTAATTCTATGACATTACAGAATATGTTAAACAGTTGTCATAAAGTTCTTATTAATTATTTGAAAAGAATAAATGTATTATTTTTTTTCTTCTTTTTTTTTTAGCTTTTCCCTTGATATCATCTCCTCACACTCCATCCCAGTAGCTGGCGGAATATGCACCAAAAGCTGGTTTGCCAACCGCCATAAAACATCAAAAGAAGAAGAAAAATTATTCCAATCATAATATTACACTCGGAATATTAGGGAAGCATCCAAATGGACTATGTGAAGAATGCAAAGTAGAACAAACAGTAACTCATGCAATTATTGAATGTAAGAAATATGAGGAAGAAAGAAGTAGTATGATAGTTGAAATCAAGAAGAATGGAATTCAGATGGTACATTTTAAATCTTTAATAAAATGGGCAAGTAAAATAACTAGTAAAGCTTTCTTTGAATTTCTTAAAAGGACGGGATTAATAAATAGAATGTAACGCGCTGTTCTACACTCCGGAGCAGAAGGTGGCGGTAATGCATCTGAAGACGCTGGTGCCAGCCGCCGTGAAAAACCAAGAAGAAGATTACTTTACGCATCAAACGCACTTCACGTTTCTCACTAAAATAGTCTTATTTATTCTTTATGAAATAATTGATTTAATGATTGTGTAAAATAATCTCAAGTTTTTGGTTGTATTTGAGAACACCCACATTTAACATATGTATTTGGTTTACAACTAATATATATATATATATATATATATATATATATATGTTTTTGGTTAAATAAATAAATAAATAAATAATTCATTATAAGTGTTTAAGGTTACGTCAATATTAATTAAGTGAAGTACGAGAAAAGCTCTCCATCAGATCGAGTGGGTGGCTCTTAAAAGAGCCTTTGTGTTTGCGGAGCAGAGCGGACTCAGTTTACTTGGCTTTAGCGGGTTTCTCGCTCTTCTTGGGCAGCAGCACGGCCTGGATGTTGGGCAGCACGCCGCCCTGAGCGATGGTCACTCGGCCCAGGAGTTTGTTGAGCTCCTCGTCGTTGCGCACCGCCAGCTGCAGGTGAGGAATGATGCGGGTCTTCTTGTTGTCTCTTGCGGCGTTTCCAGCCAACTCCAGTATCTCAGCGGTCAGATACTCGAGCACAGCCGCCAGATAGACGGGAGCTCCGGCACCGACGCGCTCTGCGTAGTTCCCTTTGCGGAGAAGTCTGTGAACACGACCGACGGGGAACTGCAGCCCTGCTCTGGAGGAGCGAGTCTTGGCCTTCGCTCTCGCTTTACCGCCGGTTTTGCCTCTTCCACTCATCTTTAGTTATAATCAAAAGAACTTGAGTAAGTGATAATCTGCAGCTCTATGCGCCGATCTAAAACGAGCGTGCCAGTCTCACATTGGTTTAGAGTTGTTAAGATTTTAAACCAATCAGTGAATTTCACTCCACAGTGCCCCTCCCCTCCTCACACTTCTGGCGGGATTTACTTTATTACTTATTTACTTAGAAATGTATCATTATTATCAACTGTTATTTTTTAACGTTATTACTTCTCAAATCTTAATATATAAAGTTGTGGGCATAAGTTTGCATAGATCTAAATCTAAATGATCTTTACAGGATGAGATGAATCATAAAATTACATGTTTTTTTTATGTTTTTACTCTCTATGATGATATATTTCAGTAAAACGATTATGGTGATATTTTCATTTGAAAACTGAATTTGTAAATTAAAACAAGGAGATGTTTGTAGATGTGGCATTAGATTGACATGCAGCCATGCAGAGAGATTAAAGTCAACATGAAATGAAGATTCACCCTAATTATGTACACCCTAATATAATTAGGGTGAATCTTCATTTCATGTTGACTGGAGGAAATATTTATTTGATGCTCTGCTGATTTTGTAAGTTTGCCCACTTACAAATAAATGAAGGGACTGTAATTTTTATGGTAGGTTTATTTTAACGTTCAGAGACAGAATACCAACCAAAAAACCCAGAAAAAAAAAACACATTATATATTGGTTAGAGATTGATTTGCATTTCAGTGTGTGAAATAAGTATTTGATCCCCAAGCAAAACATGATTTAGTACTTGGTGCAGAAACCCTTGTTGGCCAGCACAGAGGTCAGATGTTTCTTGTAGATGGTCAGCAGGTTTGCACACATCTCAGGAGGGATTGTGATCCACTCCTCTTTACAGATCCTCTCTAAATCCTTAAGGTTTCTTGGCTGTCGTTTGGCAACTCAAGGATTCAGCTCCCTCCAGAGATGTTCTACAGCACTGGTTCTCTCCCGGGGGGGCGCGGGTAGGCTACAGGATGGCAGGAAATGGTTCTCTCAAGGGGTGGAGATGAATTGAAATATTTTTATCACTAAACTACTGTCATAAAAAAGTTATAGTTTTGTATATACACAACTTCTGAATAAAAATTAAAATGTGTTTGGACTGATTTAAAACAAAAAAAAAGTTTTGAACAAATTTGCTTGGTTTGTCGATAGTGAGCGCAAATGCAGGTGATAAGTGGTTTTATTAAGCAAGTCATTGAGTCGTTCATTCAAACGATTCGTTCAAACGGCCAATTCATCAAGAATGAGACAGATGTTTGTGAACGGGTCATTGAATCTTTGACTTAAACGATTTGCTCAAAACACTGAATCATTCAAAACACGATTGAGTGTTGCTGTGAGATGCGCTATGTTGTGATCTTTGTTTGGATTCATCAGATCTATTTTCGCTGCTAAAATAGACCAAAACAGTAATTATTTCATCTAAAATGTAAGTGACTTAATATTATTAACTTGTTTGTTGAACTGTCATATCAGTGTCACATTTTCAATCGCGAGGTGATGGTAAATTAAGTGATGGTCAGTGGTCAGCTCTCTTGATCGTCAGGTCGTGTGATGTATGTTGCTGAACTGTATTCAAATGTTATAAATATAAAAACACCACATTTTGAAATTTAACTGCAGTATGTCAATTTAGTTTATTTGTGTGTGCTGCGCTCATAGACTTTAGAAAACGGCGCTCATTTGTTTGATTTCTCCTTGAGAAGCTGCGCAAGCCTGAAAAGTTTAAGGTCCTTGCACCCTGACTGAGTCCGAAACTGTCGTATTTGTTTTTTCATATTCGTCATTTGGTGGCTCTCAATTGTAAAAAAACACCCCTCAAAATATTTGCTACGGATGCGAAAATTGCAGAAAATCGAACCATCCGAATAAATTTTTATGACGGACAGAAGTTTCAGCGGCTGCAAACGTATAAAATGTGAGGTCGTATTTAGTTTTATCTATCTATATATCTATCTATCTATACCATCCGAATAAATTTTTATGACGGATATATATATATATATGAACGAATAAACTAGTAATTTTTGTGAAATGCTCACACGCACGCAGCCATGCACACACAAACATGTTTAAACACATTTATGTTGTTAATAAATAAATAACAATAAATAGTTGTAACAGCAATATTTCCAAGTTTTGTTTTTAAATGTGAGGTTGTATTTATTTGCAAATGCAAAGAGAGTACCGCCACCTTTTCCCCACACTACAAGCACTGATTATAACACAAACGAATCATCCTCCTGGCGTTTTTTTTTTTTTTTTTTTTTGTCAAAAGCGACAAATCTTTTACTGGTGTTTTTGGAGACTGTTGTGGCGTTTGGAGACTCGAAAGCACAAATCACTCTGCAGTTAGGCTTACTGTGCTCAACGAGCAGCGGGTGCTGCCGTGAGCCCCTCTCCCGTCCAAAAGCACTCACAGGCGGTCAGTCAGAGGCGGTCAGCAGTAAGAGCAGAGAGGAGACACACACCCCTCCCCGACCAGGCTGCAAATGAATCGCGCATGTGCATGGCCGCCGCCGTTCCCACCCTGGCTTACAGAGCGGGATGTAAATGTAAAAGTTCACTCACTCTCACACAAAAATAAATCACTGCATTTAAATTGACTCATGACATAGCACTCCATTCACTCTAGTCTAGTCTCTTGCCAAGTTCGCTTGTGCCAGCTCTCGCTAGTCTGTTATCAATTTTGATTTACATAGGCCTTTACTACAAAACCCCAACAGTCTTTTTAAAGACTAAACCCACAAACATTCTTTTTAAAGATTAGATCAAATCTCAGCCCTAGCCAGTAATTGTTTTAACTGCTAGGCAGTAGCTACACTTAGCTAAATCTACCCACGTGACTAAGACACACACACACACACACACACACACACACTAGGACTACAATCGTTAAGTATTAAAATATAATATGAATTGTCAGATTGTGCAAAATAATTATTTTGTTCATTTAATTAAAGATCGTGCCTAAGTCCCGACTGATTAGTCCCTGATACGTCTCTCAACATCTTGTTTCTACTGTTCTCATTTGTAAGTTGCTTTGGATAAAAGTATCTGCTAAATGATTAAATGTAAATGTAAAATGTAATTGTCAACATAGCCACACACACAATTACATACTGCCTAAACTTTATTGAAAACACATAACAAAAATGGAGAAATTTCTTGTGAGGACCAATAAGCCAACTGACGCACCACCAGCTGCAAAAAAAGCTTCGAAGGTACGATGAAGCATACCTGCAGTTTGGGTTTACAGTCACGGCTGATCTGAGACCTCAGTGTGTCGTGTGTGCCGAGGTGCTGGCAAACGACAGTATGAAGCCCTGCAAATTAAAAAGGCACCTCGAAACAAAGCATGCTGGCATTAAAAAAAAAAAAAAAACAGCTGAATATTTTAAAAGAAAGCTCGATGGCCTCCATCAGCAACAGGCAACCATTTCAGTGCACAGCACTGTGTCTAAACAGTGTTTGGAGGCATCGTATGTAGTGGCCAAAAGAATCGGTAAACTGGGTAAACCGCATACAGTCGCCGAGACTCTCATTTTGCCGGCAGCACAAGACATGTGCAGAATAATAATAGGCGATAGTGCAGCAGCCAAACTCGGTGCAATACCCCTGTCCAATGACACAGTCACTAGGAGAATTGTAGACATGTACAATGATATCAGAGAGCAACTGATAGAGTTTGTAAAAAAGAGTCCTTACTACGCACTGCAGCTGGACGAATCCACTGATATTACTGGGCAGGCACAGCTCCTCACATATGTCAGGTATCTGCGGAACAAGGCAATTGAGGAGGATGTCCTGTTTTGCAGGCCTCTTCAGTCGCACACTACAGGAGAAGCCATTTTTTATGTCCTTGATATTTTTATCCATGAAAATGGTTTGGCTTGGGACCGATGCGTTGGCCTATGCCTATATGGCCCCGTTCATTTGCCCCTCAATGCGAGAAGTCGTCCTGTACCCTTAACAGAAAAACAGCCCCAGAGCATAATGTTTGCAACTCCGTGTTTGACTGTAGGGCTGGTGTTCTCGGGGTCATAGTCAGCATTTCTCTCCCTCCAAACACAGCGAGTCGAGTTAATGCCAAAGAGCTCAATGTTGGTCTCATCTGACCACAGCACTTTCCCCCAAGCCTTCTCTGAATCATTAAGATGTTCTTTGCAGGATTTCAGTCCATTGCGGCGTAGTGTGTTACCAATGGTTTGCTTGGTGACTGTGGTCCCATATGCCTTAAGATCATTAATAAGCTCCTCTCGTGTAGTTCACGGCTGATCCCTCACCTTTCTCATGATCATCTTTACCCCATGAGGTCAGATCTTACACAGAGCTCCAGACCGAAGCCAACTGATAGTTGTTTTGTATTTCTTCCATTTCCGAACAATCGCACCAGCAGTTGTCTCCCTCTCACCAAGCTTCTTGCTGATGGTCTTGTAGCTCATTCCAGCCTTGTGCAGTTCTAGTCTTGTCTCTGACATCCTTCGACAGCTCTTTGTTCTTGCTGGTGGTGGAGAGGTTGGAATGGAAGACACAGATTGTGTGGACAGGCATCTTATACACCTAACGAGCTGACATTAGAAGTAACTTCTTAAAGTGGCAGGACTCATCTTTGTTCCACATGGACACACAACCAATAGCCTATAGCAGGGCAATTCCGCAAATTACACAGGCTTCTTCTTAGCCGAGAATTATTAAAATTACCAGTAAGTGCAATCAAAAATACAAATGGCAACGAAAATGCAAAGTAGAAATAGGCAGGAAACTAAATATTCCTTCCTAGCAGCAAGTAATAATTCAAACAGCAGATCTATAAACAAGTATTAGCAAAACAGTCACATGCAGCCGTCAGTCTCTTCTGCTGACTAATTGCTGATGTCATAGTTCAGACGCAGGCCAGGCCTCAGGCCTGCTTTAGGCCTATTTTAGGCTTCTCCTTATTTTTATACTTTAGACATCCATCAATTAGTGATGAAAAAATAGCCGCACTGGTGGAAACAACATGAGACCGTGCTGCAGCGACTGTCGTGAGCGGCTCAATGGTGTTTAGTGTCCCGCAGCAGAACCATTTATGGTGCATGCCATAAGCAGCTGAAGAGTTCTGGGCTCATGATGCATGCACTAGGCTTAAGCTTGCCGCAGAGCATCGGCAAAAGTAATTACTGTAAATGTGTCAGGGGAAAAGAGGAAGGAGATATTTGAATTATTTACTAATAAATAGTGTTTTCTGAGTTGGTGTCGCAAGGATGAAGTTGCTGATCCTGACTCGCCACTTCTTCATTAGATGCGCCTTTAGAGAGAAGTGCATCTTTAGGGATTATGATTATAATGAAAGAGTTTTTGTTTTTGATTTGTTTTATTTCGTTAAGTGGTAATTTAAAACTTTCTATAGATATATTTTTCATGTCTGTGAGGCATGTATTCGCTGAGTTTCAGTTAATTTTTGTGAAGTGCTTCTGTTCAAGACGAGACAGCAAGAAGTGCATCATGTTTGTTTTCTTTATTCAATAAAAGCGCAACGTTTTGCTGATATAATGAGTGAACAAAAATAAAGTAGACCCTTTACAGTTACGCGTAAAAATGACAGCGTATTCACTTAAAAAAATGCAAGTGAACGTGCTGGTGCCTCCATGTCCTGCAAAGTGCGCTTCAGCTTGCAACCTCCACACAAACGCTTGGATACAGCGCACATTTATCTAGGTTTAATGTTTAAACATTGTTATGTGCTTGAACTGTTTCATATCTATAGATTTTATTTTAGGCAAGTCGTGATGATTTGAGAAGGCTAAATTGATCAAACATAGGCTCACTGTCTGCTGCTGGCCGCTTGGTCGTTATTTTAAAAAACAAAAACTTATATTTAACAAACAAAAAATGCTCCAAATGTTTTTTCTAAATTAACTTAATAAAAAAATAGAAAAAATAAAAAAAAACTAAACGAAATACAGTCACTTTGCCATTAGATACAAAACTGAACTATTTTAATAGCTGGAACAGTAGTATAAGAGGTTTTGGGAGAAGGGGAAAAAAAGACGGGCTCAGGTCGGACTCGGGCAGGTAATTCTGAGAAGCTGTCAGACACGGGCCTGGCTAGGGCCTAACTTTGAGGCCCTTGCAGGGCTCTACAATGTGAACAGCTACCAGGTTTGTGAGCTCAATGTAACATGAGTCTGATTCATTCAGGAAATATCAGATGTCTGAAAGGAAAAGAGTCACATCAGAGTTTTCTGGGCTTTATACGATTCTTACAAACACCTTGACTTAGGTCACAGTGGGTTCAGCAAGGGGCCAAAGGTCATGAGATAATGACAGAGTACAAACTCACTGCTGAGGAAAACCAGGGAGAAACAAATGAGGAAAAGACGAAAGTGACAAAGAGGAGATTTCAGCTCTTCTGAAGTGTGCAGCTTCCCGGCTGATGAACATTTGCTGGTTCTGCTGTTATTGTCTTGTATTGTTAACGTCTTAAGCTCCATTCAAAGTGGATTCCTGCCACTGCAGCTTGTGTTTCCTTTAATCGTCGGGATTAAGCGGCTCTGGTGAACATGTGTTCAGCTTTAACATGTCTGTGAGAACATAAACACTCAACACCGTGACCAGCCACACTTTCTGTTAGAAACATAGAGAGTTATCACAGTGTCACTCACAGGGGCTGCATGAATCACAGTTTACTATGATTGTTAAAAAAAAATGATGCAGAGAATTTTTTTCATGCTCTGAATACTATGTGGAAAAAAAAAACTGTGAAAAGCCAGTGAAGTGAGTCTTGATCTATGATGCTAAAGTATTCAGAATGCTTTTAGCATGTTGCTATTTTGCTTTGTGATGTTTAATACTTTAAATATTTTGCTTAGTTGAATTTAGGTTTAGTTTAAATGAATCTGCATCACCTCCACTCACTTTACCTTTACTGGTGTCAAAAGACTCTTTAATGACCGAATGTCTCGCTAATGATGTATTGTTTTTCACGCTGTGTTTTCAGCTCTTCATCTGACAGACTTCTCTCCGCTGATCTCTGAGGAGAAAGAGACAAGAATGACGGTGTAAGAGCAGAAGTTATATATTCAGAAGTCAAAAGAAATGCTAATCTCCTTTCAAACAACACTTCTGTTGTTTCTCTTCTTCTGATCTTATTTGCTGTTTGATTACCAGATAAAGTAATCATTTCCCCAAATATTTCTTAATAGAGATCACACTTAATATTTAAAAAAATTTAGCCTTATTATTATATTAGCAGGCCTGGTTTCACTGGTCCTGCTGCACATTACATGATATGTTATTTCAGAAGAACAGGGATTTTTCAGAAAATAGTCTGTTTAACAATCTGTCATACACCAATTCAGTGATCTGCAAAATAACAGTTTTTTTTCTTTGACTTTTGCCAGTGCCTCTACTTGCATGTATATTTTACACATCTAGGCTCACGGCGACTTCAGTGACCACAGAGTTTGTTTAATATTGTTAATAAAAGGCCCTTATTATGTTGCTCTGATTCAAATCACAACCCGTTTTCTATAACCTTGAGAAGAACAAAACAGGGAGCACAAAGACTTTAAAGCTTGCTTTTCTAAAACTCCAAAGAGTCAAAGATCCTGAAAAACACTGACAATAAAGCTGTGATGAGGTAAAGGTGTGTGAGTCTCACTGCAGCTTACCCTGATCTGACTTCATATCGCAGTTCTGTTCTGTTTGAGTGACATCTTAATCTCTCCGCAAGAGGCATAGTAATACAACAGCAGGTCATTTAAATGTGGAAGTGTGGATTTACCATGATTTACCATGTAATCACCTTCATCCTGCACTTCTCAAGGAGCATTAGATGAGCTCTATAGGAAGATTTTTAACGTTTATCCCCAAATTTGTTACATCAGTCTACAGCTGTGCTAAACTTCTGCAAAGGTCATATATATATAAGGTCATATAAAGCAAAAGCACTTTATTTGGACTTCTGAAAGTAGATGCATTTAGGAATCTTTAAGATAACTTACAACAGAACAGCAATGCATTTTATGGACGACCGTTTCGTGAACTTAGGAGAGGAGGTCATTCTGACTTTGCTACGACAATCTGCCGCTTCTGAATCAGCTACTGTAAGTATGTTTTGTTATTAAAGTATTTGCTATTGAATGTTCAAATGTGGAATTTTGAGGTTGTGTGTGTGTGCGTGTGTGAGAGAGAGAGAGAGAGAGAGAGAGGGGGGGGGGGGGGGGGGTCACACAGTGGAGTCAGCTGTCTTAACCGTCCGTGGCTTGTGTATTGTAAACACATATGAGCTTCATCACTGTGTCTGTCACATGACTCTGTTCCACTTTCGGGCTTCAACTGATGGTAAAACTAAGGACATTATTAACTGTCTTTACATTTATTATGAAAGATGAAGCCCATGATTAGGTAAAGGGGCATTACATTTCTGACGAGTGCTTGCGCTGATCGGCCAATCACAATGCACTGGGTCAGGTGGCCAATCAGAGCAGACTGTGCTTGTCAGAAGGAGGGACTTTGTAGAAAACGATGCGTTTGAGAGAGACGTGGCATAGAGGACCTACAATAATGTACAGCATTTGAAAAATAATCAGTTTTTTGAACAATAAAGCATGTCAACATATTCAGTTACACCAAATACACAAAATAATGATCTTTAAAAAAACATATGATCCCTTTATTAATGAACTAACGCAACTCATTTGAACGGCACAAATTTTGTGAACGTGTGATTAAAACAGTGCGAACGTTCTGTGTGACCCGTTGTCTAGCCTGTAGTTGAAGAAATGGAGATGCACAGTGTTGCCTAATTAGAAAGTTTGTCACTAGATTCAGCAACTTTTTTTCAAAAAAGCACCTAGCAACAATACATAACACATAATTTATTTAGTTTCTGAGACTTGCTGGTACTGTAGTTTTGCATCTGCTCTGTTCCGCGAGCGGCTGAAGAACAGCGCTTTCAATTAAAACACAATATGTTGCTTTCTTAAATTTTTCATGCAAGTATAGCTGAAATCACAGCACAGCTATTGTCTTTATCTTATGTGTATTTGATTTCATCAGACAACGGCTCGATTATAAATCAGGATTTTTGTGCAGATTAACATCTTGGAAGGGACAGCTGGTTAGTCTTAATGGGTCACGTTTCAGTCACTATATTAATTTGGTTGTCTGACAACAGAAACAGTAAAATATAATAATGAAAACAGTTTTATTGAAAATTTGGCTGCATCAAATTACAGTATGTGGGCACAGAGATGCAAACAAATCTATTAATAACTAATAAATGTAAATTTTGCATGTTCAGAAAAAGTGAGCTGACCTGTCCTGCAAATACTGTAAACAGGCTTGTGTAGCTATTGCTCAGTGCAAAGAAGGAGAAGGAATGGCAACCTGGTATTTCTATGTGCTTTTTTCATGTGTCTTATAGACATGAACAAGTTCTTTGAAAAACATCTATGACCTTTAAAACATGTCTAGTCTTCATGCTCTGTGTTGACTCTGGTTTCACTAATAATAAACAAACATTTGCATATAGCATCCATATTGATTGGAATATTAAAAACCTGAAAAGTATTCATTTAAGGTACATTTAGAACAGATAAAAATGTGCAATAAAGTTTCTCTTAATCACGAGTTTACTCATGACAATCCTGTGATTAATCGAGATATATATACTCTTAAAACATACATGCTCACATCTCTCCTGTATATGTGTCTTCTTCAACACTTGGTTCTTTACTTGTCAAATGTGATGAACTTGACTCTCTTGAATTAATAGACCACAAGCGTGAACCCAAGTAGCTAAAACATAAAACAAAATCACAGATTCTCTGAATTGCAGCTGATTTATTTTTGTTTAGATCTATTTTTGGCTCTATGGCTATTTTTTGCCTTTATCTGAGCGTGGATGGTTAGGGAGAGACATGAAGAGAGATGGGCGTGGGATCAGAGAAGGACTCAAACTCAGGCTCAGACATCTATCTCTAGACTCATTCTCATTTTGATGATTTTAAAGTTTGTGTTGATTTGTGGGAATGATGTCTTTATGTGTGACTGAAAACAAGACACACTGACAGTTTATGAAAAGTGCTCTATTCTTCTTCTAGAATGGGAAGAGTAAATTTGCTTAAGATTGAATTTATTTGCAGACATTGTTCTGTTCGTTTGGATATAAGCACGGATATTTGCACAGTTTTAAATGTTAAATTACAAATAGTGTCCTAATGCTGAACATCCTGTTTATATCTGCCCTTTGATCACAGTATATATTTGTAAATGTGTTTTGTTTGAGTTTCCCTCTCTGACAAACGTAGATTTCCTTCTGTCATATCGTAACAGATCAAACTCAGACCCATCTGCTATGACTGGACTGAGCTCTGCTGGTAATCTGTTGGCAGAAGCAGCGTCTGACATGCCTGCAGTATTTTACTTTTTTCTCTCAACATCTCTTTATTTTTCAAGATAAAGCAACATTTTACAGTGTGACTGGAACAGTTCACACCACAATGCTGCAGGTTCAAGCCCACATATTCAGATCAGATCTAATCACATTCTGAAAGGAAAAAAAAAATCTATGTGCAAAGAGTTTGGCTGTAGTAAAGGTAAACTTTTCAGTCAAAATCAAGAGAATTAATGCAGTTGTGGTATTGCATCACATTCAAAGTTTTTAGAACTTTTCTAAAGACATTTTAAATGCAAAAAAGGCATTGATCTTTTTTCAACTTTTCAGTCAAAATCAAGAGAATTAATGCAAAATTGATCTTTTTTTATCCTGCAACCCTACAGAGGATAAACATGTACATATTAGTGTTGGACTTGAAGCAGCACTGAGCAGACCGACCGGTGTATGACATCAAAGTAACATGGGAGCGATTCAAAAGCACAAGAAACCGTCTGCTCTTTAAAGCTCTCACGGTACTTTGTCATACAACAATTGATCTGCACAAACAAAGCCAAAACCTGGATATTTTAGGCAATATAGAAATTGTCCTGGGAAAATGGCACGTTTGGTCACCCTAGTGTTTCTGTCTGTTAAAAGCAGCTTTTACAGCATAAATGACATGAAAACTTTATTAGCCAATAAAAAGGCTATTTTTTTAAACAGACCTTCCCAGCTTTACATGAGCAGAGACTTTGAGGTCCATCGCTCTCTAAATAATGAGCAGACATCTGAAACGTCACCTGGAGTCGCTGAGTAGGATAATCCTCTTGTTATAAGAACAATAAAACGGTTTGTTTAGTACAAAGCTCCTGATGGGGTCCTCGATCGGGACGAATCCACCTGCAGGCACGGATTACATGTAATTAACAGCTAATGAGGGAAATGTGATTTCCATTCAACAACACAATGACACCAACAGTAGCAAATGTTCTGCATGTTACAGTGAAATCCAGGACAGGACTAAATGCAGTGAAATCCCATGCTACACACAGACAAAATGAAACATGGCTGACTCACCTCCCTTACGAAAAAGACGTTTATTCAAGTGTGCAATTAGTATACTTTTAAACTAAAAATAGAAAAGTATACTTTCAGTCTACTTTTTCTGTATTTCTCAATAATATACTTAAAATGACATACTTGTATATTTTAAGTATACTTGACTTATACTTTAAAAAAAAAGTCTACATTTATCTGAGTTATACTTGTGCTCCGAGAATCTGTGTTTTCATTGTTATATGGAAGGGGGTGCTATTACACATCTGCTGTACAGAATTTCCAAAAAACGGAAACAGCAAAGAAGAAACCAAAAGAACAGATGCCCTCACACATACGGTGCTTTTTAAATGGGATTGAAGGGTCGTTAAAAACCGAAGTGCTCAAAACTGGCCACTTCAAAGGGCCCTTTGGAATGAAGGATTTCAAAGGGGGTACGACTGATGGACACTTCGGGCTCCCATGATCCTTTGCATAGATTCTTTGCATGATGATGGTGCCTCCGTGTGTGCATGGATGATGACGCAGAAGGGCACTTCAAGAAACAGTCGTTTGGTCCCCTACACCCTTCGAAGCTCTCACTCCGGTGGGTAACCCCTTTGAAGGGATTAGGGCATAGGGATGAGCCCTTCTGAATGGAATGCAGGGATAATCTAACATGATCATCAGAGATAAAACAGCATTAAAACTGTGTATATTATCTACATTTTGATTATCATTCTGAATCCAATTCATAGTCTCCCCCCCCCAGCTTTTTGTTTAAAATGTTGTTTATTTATTTCTTTATTATTTTTTTATTCATGAAACTTACCCACATTCAAGTGTTTATAAAAAAAGAATGTGTGAAGCTAGAATCAAATGTTTTTGTTTACAAGCAGATACCCTGTTCTTTCTTTTGATGTTTTGTATGTTCAGATACTCATATGACAAAATATATACAAATTAATACCTAAATAGGGACATAGTAGAAGGCTTAAAGTATGATGTAAAGTTCACTTAAAGAAAACTTATGAGTATACTTGCAGTATAAGGGTGCTTTCACGCTATCACTTTTGGTGTGCACCCGGGTTCGATTGACGGCAGAGTTTGGTTCATTTGGGTGATGTGAACACTGTCTTCCGAACTCGGGTGCGCACCTGCGAACCGTACCCGAGTCAACTTAAAAAGGGTGGTCCGGGGTACGATTCATGTGAACTCCAGTACGGTTTGCTGCTGATGTGAACACAATCCTACCAAATCGCGGAAGTGAACCGCCATTGATGACATATAATGTGGTTGACAGGACAGTCGTCAGTGACATGCATCACATACAAGATGAGCAAAAAGGGTTTGCTTTGGTCATCAGAAGCAATCGAAACCTCGTTAGATGTATGGGCTGACGAAAACATAAAAACACAACTGGAAAATACGCATAAAAATGCTGACATTTTTAGAATGTTCAGCGAGCACCTGAAAACAAGGGGATTCACAAGAACGGCAGATCAATGTCTTGTGAAGGTAAAAAAAACTGTGACAGCAATATCTGAAAATACGTGACTCTCTCTGAAAGACTGGAAGCTCAACAGAAGAGAAGGAGATGTTTCTGTGGTTTGATGCCATTGACAAAATTATTGGTTCTAGGCCCACAAGTGACCCTCAACACATAATCGAATCACATCCACCTACAGCTTCATCCTTCCATGCAACCCCCTGATGACCAACACGAACATTTGTCAGCTTCCGAGCCATCATCCGAAACTACAAATGAGCTATCAAGCAGTGAGTATATTTCATTAACCTATGGCTTATGTTATTGCTAATATTATAACCAAAATTGATAAAATGGACATAAATCACGAATGCATGATATTATTCTTAATTTTGTTTGTAGCTGAAAACATGGTGTAAAAACAAGCAACTTACTGTTTCTTTTCATAAAATGGCAATTAATTATTCATCTGTATATGAATAGCAGACACGTAATGTGTGTATTTTTCATCCACGTCAATAGTTGTTGGATAATCATCAGGAAACAGGGTTTAGCTTTCACTGTTATGCTGATGATACTCAGCTCTATATTTCTTCGCGGCCCAGTGAAACATACCAATTTGAAAAACTAACGGAATGCATAGTCGATATAAAAAACTGGATGACGAGTAATTTCTTACTGCTAAATTCTAAAAAAAAATTTGAGGTGTTAATTATAGGACCTAAAAGCTCTGCATGTAATAACCTAGAACGCTGTCTAAGATTTGATGGCTGCTCTGTCAATTCTTCATCATCAGTTAGGAACCTAGGTGTGCTATTTGATAACAATCTTTCCTTAGAAAGCCACATTTCTAGCATTTGTAAAACTGCATTTTTCCATCTCAAAAATATATCGAAATTATGGCCTATGCTCTCAATGTTAAATGCAGAAATGTTAATCCATGCGTTTATGACCTCAAGGTTAGACTATTGTAATGCCCTATTGGGTGGTTGTTCTGCACGCTTAGTAAACAAACTCCAGTTAGTCCAAAATGCAGCAGCTAGAGTTCTTACTGGAACCAGGAAGTATGATCATATTAGCCCGGTTCTGTCAACACTGCACTGGCTCCCTATCAAACATCGTATAGATTTTAAAATCTTGCTTATTACTTATAAAGCCCTGAATGGTTTTAGCACCTCAGTATTTGAATGAGCTCTTGTTACATTATAGTCCTCCACGTCCGCTCCGTAGTTAGTACTATGTGATCAAAATAATACCTAGAATATCAAAGTCAGCTGCGGGCGGCAGATCCTTCTCCTATTTAGTGCCCAAACTCTGGAATAACCTACCTAACATTGTTCAGGAGGCACACACTCTTGCAGTTTAAATCTAGATTAAAGACTACACATAACACACTAATACGCTTCTAATATCCAAATCCGTTAAAGGATTTTTAGGCTGCATTAATTAGGTAAACCGGAACCGGGAACACTTCCCATAAGACCCGATGTATTTGCTACATCATTAGAAGAATGGCATCTACGCTAATATTAGTCTGTTTCTCTCTTATTCCGAGGTCACCGTAGCCACCAGATCCAGTCTGTATCCAAGTCAGAGGGTCACTGCAGTCACCCGGATCCAGTATGTATCCAGACCAGATGGTGGATTAGCACCTAGAAAGGACCTCTACAGCCCTGAAAGACTGCGGAGACCAGGACTAGAGCCCCAGAGACAGATCCCCTGTAAAGACCTTGTCTCAGAGGACCACCGGGACAAGACCACAGAAACAGATGATTCTTCTGCACAATCTGACTTTGCTGCAGCCTGGAATTGAACTGCTGGTTTCGTCTGGTCAGAGGAGAACTGGCCCCCCAACTGAGCCTGGTTTCTCCCAAGGTTTTTTCTCCTTTCTCTCACTGATGGAGTTTTGGTTCCTTGCCGCTGTCGCCTCTGGTTTGCTTAGTTGGGGACACTTAATTTACATCGATATCGTTGACTTGATTGCAAATGATTGCACAGATACGATTTAAACTGAACTGAGCTGCATGATGACATCATTGAATTCAACGATGAACTGCCTTTAACTGTCATTTTGCATTATTGACCCACTGTTTTCCTAATTAATGTTGTTCAGTTGCTTTGACGCAATCTTTTTTGTTTAAAGTGCTATATAAATAAAGGTGACTTGACTTGACTTGATAATGTCTTTACAACACAACAGGGAAAATATGTCTTGGTCCAGTTAATTGCCACCATTTCTTTTAGTTGTTAACTATTTAATCACATTTGTCTTTACTAGTGAAATTAGTTCTCATAGAAAGTATAGTTTATTATTGTCTCTAATTATTATTGATTATATGATGCAATAGAGCAGGGATAGGCAACTCCGGTCCTGGAGGGCCACTATCCTGCAGAGTTTAGCTTCAGCCCTCATAAAAACTCACCTGCCTGTATCTATCTAGTAATCCCGAAAACACTGATTGCCTTGTTCAGGTGTGTTTAATTAGGGTTGGAGCTAAACTCTGCAGGACAGTGGCCCTCCAGGACCGAAGTTGCCTATCCCTGCAATAGAGGCTGTATGTGTAATTATAGAAGAATAAGCAAAATGCTGTTTAAAAATTACTTTGCCTTTTTCTGTGGTGTAAGGTGCTATACATCTTATCACATATGTCATCACAATGTTTCCCATCAATACAGGCACAATTTAATAAAGTTAGGCTTTGTTGTTAATTTTACATGTCTGTTTATCAACCTTTCAGGTGAATCTGACAGACCCAACTCTACCCAAGCAGAAAACATCCTGCCCAGAACGGTCTGCAAGAAGAGAGGCCAAGGTTGACCTAGCAAGCATGCTGGAATCATATGTAGATCTACAGAAAAAAACAATAAGATGACTTCATACAGGCTGAGCAAATTCATCAGCAACAGTTGAAAGAAACCTATCTACCATCCTATCAGGAGTTATAGGTTTCAGAACAGGTTAGGTTGGAATGCAGTTGAATTAATGTTTTCAAAAGAGATTGTTTGATGTTATCCATTTAAGGTGATTTCACATAAGCAGAGTATGCAGAGCAATATGTATGATTTCTTCTAGAATTGTTTAATGTTCTCTATGTTTTTTTTTTGTTGTTGTTGTTGTTTGTTTGTTTTTTTCATGAAAAGTTAGGAGAATCTGGAGAACTTTTTGTTGAAGTGACATTGTTGTTAAAATATTACTATCATTTATTTACTTTTTTACTTTTCATATGGAACAGTGCTTTTACAAGAACATGTCTAGAAATGTTTTGATAATTGGCTCACCTGAATATGCCTTTATTCTGAGTTCAAGTTTATACTTGATTCAAATAGTTCAGCAAGACTTTCAATAAAAGTTCTTAACAGTTTCTTGTATCCCTTCTTTTTTATTGACAGATTAAATTTTAATGGAAAACTGTCATACAAAACTGCAACATGAGTTGTCAAATAAAGAAACAAATTTCTCTAGCTCACATAATGGGTATCAAGTAGTGATTTTACAGATATCTTTTTTAACTATATTTCATAAAATAACCTTAAATGGAATAGAAAATGAAATTAATAGAATGAATGGCATAGAAATGAATATAAAAACAAATTCACTCAAGCAATTTTTTACTTATGATCCATATGACAGTTAAAGTCCATGTTCACTCAATCATGCTGATTTGTGTATTACTGAGAGGGAATTGTTATTTGTTTTTGAAACAATTTTTGTAAAAAAAATATAATAATAATAAAATAAAATTTAACCCACAATTAAAACTTGAACATAGGTCATCTCTAATTGAGTTGGCAGTGTTGCTTGACTCAAGGGCATTCGATTAGCTGTACTCATTTACTGCATCATTTTCTTCATCATAGTCCTCATTATGAATTTCACAAAAAATTGTCAAGCACCGCCAACTTCCCTTGTGACAGCCAAAAGCCCTCTCGACAGTCATCTGTGCCTTGCTTAGCCTGTGGTTGAAGACAGCCTGTGCTGGTGTTGCTCCTCTGTTTTCTTGGTATGGTTTCATTAACCATTTCAGTAGAGGATACGTTGCATCCCACTAATAACTTTATCAGCACATCAACATCTTGAAATCTATCTGTGCTGTTAGGGAACAGTGTACCACTGTGGCCCCTCTGGTAAAGTGATGAATTTCCAAACACCCTGGCATCGTGAACTTTGCCTGGCCAACCTACGCTGATGTCCCAGAACCTTATTCGGGTGGACATAAAATACCAATGTGGGTACCATCAATAGCCCCACCACATTGTGGGAAACCCCAATGGTCACGAAAACCTTGAATGATGACCTTGAATTCATCTTCAGAAGGTGTTTTGATATACACTTTGAGCAATGACTGACAATGACTGATGTTACATGTTTTGTTACCATACAAACAGTGGACAATCCAATCCCAAATAAATGTGAAATTGACCTGAATTCCAGGTTTGTAGCCAGCCTCCAGATACATATTGCAACTTGCTGTTCCACAGACAATGGTCTTCTAAATCTGGTGATATGTCTATCAAGATGTGGCCTGAGGATATCATATAGCTGCATGAATGTGGTCCTCTTCATCCTAAAATTCTTGCACCATTCAAAGTCTGTCCAGCTGGTTAGGACATGCTTCCACCATACACCAGATTGATGACGGATCCAAATTATCCTATGACATGAAAGGAAATGAAGCATTACACAATCTATTCTATAAACAAGAATGTAGAATCATATTTAAGCTCATTTATTAATTTCTATACAGTATGATATCAGTACATATCATTTTACATGTTATAAAAGTTAAAACTACACACAAATAAACATCAAAATTAGGACTGTCAAATGATTAATCACGATTAATCACATCCAAAATAAAAGTTTTGTTTACATAATATATGTGTGTATACTGTGTATATTTATTATGTATATATAAATACACACACATGCATGTATATATTTAAGAAAAATATGTTATGTTTATATATTAAATATATTTATATATAATATAAAATATAAGAATATAAATATATAAATGTATATACATGTAAATATTTTCTAAATATATAATTTATGTGTGTGTATTTATATATACATAATAAATATACCCTGTACACATACATATATTATGTAAACAAAACTTTTATTTTGGATGTGATTAATCGTGATTAATCATTTGACAGCCCTAATCAAAATATTAGTCATACTATTCAACAAAGTTGGTAACAGTTAAGTACACAAAATATTTTATTTGTTTGGATAAATGTTAGCTCTTTTGTGCATGCATATGTATATACATATAAATATATATGGGGGGGTGTTTGGGTAAGGGGAAGGGGGAGCAATCAGACTCGGGTGTGAAAGTGTGAAAGCACCCTCAAACTACTAAACTAGTAGTTCACTGAGACCATACTTCAAAGTGTACAAGTATTTAATTAGTAAACTATCAGTATACCTTTAAGTTCACTTTTAGTATAGTTGCAGTACAAAACATGGAGGTAAACTAGGTGTGTTCTCAAAATTTACTACTGTTATACTGTTAAAATATACTTAAAATCAGGGCTTGGAAAAAAATAAAATAAATAAATAAATCAGTTCACTCCAATCACAATCGATATTTTAACATTTCTGTTCCTGCATTCCTCTGTATTAATATTGTTCCGAAACCAGGTAAAACCAGTTAATAATGTTATTTTTAAACTTTTTCTTTGCCTATAATAATATTAATAATAAAGTGCAGTGTTTCTTAACCTGCTGCACTTAATCATAGCCAATACAGCATCGTCTTTTCTAGATTTTGGCCAAATGTAGCCTACTAAACAATAGAAAAATCTGTTAATGCTTTAAAAACCTTAAAGTATTTTTTATTATATTTAAAAATGTTTGCTGCATTGTTAAACAACACTACTCATATAAAATTGCATTTTTAGAGAGGGGAAAAAAACATAGGCTAAGTCACGTAAAGGCTCACGTCACATTTTTATGATTACATTCAGAAATAATGTAGGCTAAAATGTCGGTAAAGAAAAATGTTTAAAGACATTATAAAAACAGCTAAAGTTCCCTTCTCTCCACAACAAATCCTCTAAAGTTAAGGCAATTTAAAGCGTTGAGGCTAAATAAATGTCAAGCCAAAAACAAATTAAAGATGGCTAACTCTCTCTTTCGCCACGAATCCAAATGTTTCCATATTCGCAATGTATGTGGATGGCAAAATATTATTTATTATGAAATAGGCTTTGTACTTCACTCGCATCGACATCATCCTTCACATCGGCTATATATCAGCACAGTGAGGTCACGCTGAATGCAACAAATTGTACAACAGAGCAGTGTTACTTATTATATGTTTCTTTAACTGTTTTGTATTTTGATAATGAACAGGCTGCAATATCGCAAAAATATGTTGTCTGTGTGTGTGTGAGGTGCAGGCGCGATATGGTCATACCAACACTGGTATACAGAAGCAAGACATTCAAGACTGTCACAATTTTGCAAAATAAATATAACTGTAAAATAAATAAAACTGTAAAGCTTTTGCGAAATAAAGAAAACTACTTTCTGTGGTCTCGCTTTCCTTTCCATGAACTTTGGATCGTGTCACAATAAACTGAAACTCAGCACATTTTTTTCTTTCGTTTTGTAAATCTGTCAATGATTTAAGTGAAATATACAGTATTTTGTATATAGGCCTATATTCCTTTTTATGTAAACCTATAGTTTTATTCTGTTTTCTCCGTTCACAAGCGCTGCAGGTGCGTGTGGTCTGTTGAATCCATCTTACACTATCCTTGGATAAACTCTAATGCATTGTCATTGAGACTTTCCTTTGATGAGTTCACAGCTGAGAGTATTTCACTCGCTGGCGTCAGCTTCACATTTGTAAGCTGTACTACTGGAATTCCTGATTGGTCGACAGCAAATTTCAAATATAAAATGGAACGATAAAATAACATTATTAACCAGTTAATGGCCATTTCAAATCTTCGATTCTGTTGGGAACTATAAAATTTGATTTAGTTTCTGGTTCTGGTTCTGTTCCTGTCAAAATTTAGTTTGTTTACAGTTCAACCATAACTCCTTCCAGGACAGCCAGAAACCTAGGAGTTGTGATGGATCATCAGTTAACCTTCACAGACCATATTGCTACAACGACCCGGTCCTGTAGATTTGCCTTATTCAACATTAGGAAGATTAGACCCTTCCTGTCAGAGCAATCCACCCAACTTCTTGTCCAAGCTCTTGTTCTCTCCAGACTGGACTATTGCAATGCTCTCCTGGCGGGCCTTCCTGCATGTACTATCAAGCCTCTACAACTGATCCAGAATGCAGCAGCGAGGGTTGTCTTCAATGAGCTGAAAACAGCCCATGTTACTCCTCTCCTCATCAGGTTACACTGGCTACCAGTAGCCGCTCGCATCAAATTCAAGGTACTGATGCTTGCCTGCAAGACGACCACTGGCACGGCGCCAACTTACCTAAACTCATTAGTTCAATCTTATGCGCCCTCCAGAAGTTTGCGCTCTGCAAGTGAACGACGCCTTGTGTTGCCATCCCAAAGAGGTTCAAAATCACTCTCACTGACTTTTTCCTGGACTGCTTCCAGCTGGTGGAATGACCTCCCGATCTCAATTCGAAGAGCTGAGTCTTTACTCATTTTCAAAAAACATCTAAAGACTCATCTTTTTTGCCTGCACTTAACCAACTAATACTAGTACTTATTTTTTTTCTTTTTCTTTTCTATCATATTCCAAAAAAAAAAAAAAACCTGGCTACGTGTTCTGTACTAGACTAATTGAGACTTGTCATAGCACTTGTATACCGTTGTTGTTTTTTTGTTGATCTGATTGTTTCTACTGTTCTCATTTGTAAGTCGCTTTGGATAAAAGCGTCTGCTAAATGATTAAATGTAAATGTAATGTAAATGTTTTCATTTTAGTTCCTTGAACTGGTTCAGAGCCCTGCTTAAAAGTTTACTTTTATATACTAGAAAGTGGGCCAATTTAGTCACAAGGAGTATTGAAATAGTACACTTACAAGTATACTTCTAGTACACTAATATTTGTATACTTAATGCATAAAGTATACTTAAAAATATACTTAAACTTTACATAAGTATACTGAATAAAAGAAACTTAAAGTATACTTCTTTTTGGTAAGGGCTGTAGAGAGTCGATGTCAAAGAAGAAACAGAGAATCCACAGACAATCCTGACAAAACAATCACTTCAGTTAAGACACAGCTGTGTTTCACACCCAAGAAGAAATTATGTTATTTTTACATTTGAGTTCCAAAATCAGTTACTGTACCACAAGATAGTGAAAGTGAAAGTGAAAGATCATTGTATTGTTATTTTTTTTCTTTTTTTTTTCTATATCATGTTTTCACCACTTTCCAGACAGTAAAAAATTAATAATCTCAGACCTCTGAGACATTAAACGGATGCTTCTCCCAAAAATGAAAATGCTGTTATCATTTACTCACCCTCACAATGTTCCAAACCTGTATGAGTTTCTTTATTCTGTTGAATGCCAAAGAAAGTATTTTCAAAAATTTTGAAAACCAAACTGATGGTAGCCATTGACTTGAAAAAAAAAATACCATGGAAGTCAGTGGCTACCATCAACTGTCAACTTAAGGGTGAGTAAATTATTATTATTATTATTATTATTATTATTATTATTATTATTATTATTATTATTATTATTATTATTTGTCTATTTAGGGGACCCCCATGAGGATTTTTAAGTAGTTTAATCTGTTGTCCATAGTGTTTCACTGAAACAAAACAGGAATGTTTTGTTGTTGTTGTTGTTGTTGTTTGTTTGTTTGTTTTACTTTATTTGATTTTTCTGCTGAATACTGTGGCTGCTTGTACAAAGTGCTTTGATGGCATATAGTGGCTATGACAAGTCTCAGTTAGTCTAGTACAGAACACGTAGCTAGGTTTTTTTTTTTTTTTTTTGAATATGATAGACAAGAAAAAGAAAAGGTAAGTACTAGTATTAGTTGGTTAAGTGCAGGCAAAAAGGTGAGTCTTTAGATGTTTTTTGAAAGTGAGTAAGGAATCAGCTGTTCGAATTGAGATCGGGAGGTCATTCCACCAGCTGGGAGCAGTCCAGGAAAAAGTCTGTGAGAGTGATTTTGAACCTCTTTGGGATGGCACCACAAGGCGTCGTTCACTTGCAGAGCGCAAACTTCTGGAGGGTGCATAAGATTGAACTAGTGAATTTAGGTATGTTGGCGCCATGCCAGTGGTCGTCTTGTAGGCAAGCATCAGTACCTTGAATTTGATGCGAGTGGCTACTGGTAGCCAGTGTAACCTGATGTGGAGAGGAGTAACGTGAGCTGTTTTTGGCTCATTGAAGACAACCCTCGCTGCTGCATTCTGGATCAGTTGTAGAGGCTTGATAGTACATGCAGGAAGGCCCGCCAGGAGAGCATTACAATAGTCCAGTCTGGAGAGAACAAGAGCTTGGACAAGAAGTTGGGTGGCTTGCTCTGACAGGAAGGGTCTAATCTTCCTAATGTTGTATAAGGCAAATCTGCAGGACCGGGGCGTTGTAGCAATATGGTCTGTGAAGCTTAACTGATGATCCATCACAACTCCTAGGTTTCTGGCTGTCCTGGAAGGAGTTATGGTTGACGAACCCAGCTGTATAGAGAAGTTGTGATGAAACGATGGGTTAGCTGGAACCACCAGCAGTTCATTCTTAGTAAGGTTGAGCTGAAGGTGATGGTCATTCATCCAGCTAGAAATTTCACTCAGACAGGCTGAAATGCGAGCAACTACCGTCAGGTCATCAGGTTGGAATGAGAAGTAGAATTTAGTTTAATAAGAGTGGCAGTGATAGGAAAAGCCATGCTTCTGAATGACAGATCCTAATGACGTCATGTAGATGGAGAAGAGAAGTGGTCCAAGTACTGAGCCTTGAGGAACCCCAGTAGCAAGTTTTTGTGACTTAGAAACTTCACCCCTCCAAGACACCATGAAGGATCTATCAGAAAGGTAGGAGTTAAACCACTGGAGTGCGGTTCCAGAGATGCCCATCTTTCTGAGGGTGGACAGGAGAATCTGGTGGTTAATGGTGTCAAAAGCAGCAGACAGGTCCAGCAAAATGAGTACTGAGGATTTTGAAGCTGCTCTTGCCAGTCGCAGGGCTTCAGTAACCAAGAGCAGGGCAGTCTCAGTTGAAGCAGGGCAGTCTCAGTTTATATCAACAAACAAATTTTACTCAAAGATAATGCAAGTAAATACAAAATGCTTTTTTTTTAAAAATGCTTTCATTTATTAAAGGAAAAAAAGCTGTCCAAACCCACCCAGCCCTATACGTAAAAAATTGATTGCCCCCTTCGGTTAAATCATGAAAGGACTGTGATTAAGCACATTATTTTAGAAAGCTGAGTTAAATTTCACTAACAACACCACAGTGACTTTAATTCTGTAGGGGGTGCTGTTGGCCTACTTCTAATCAAATTAAACTAAAATACACAAATAACATTTAGACTGTTTCTGATTAAATATTTGATGTCATAAAATCATAAGTAGATGACAAAATTATAAGCACAATACTTTTGTTTTTGCCCCCAGTTTTCATGAGCTGAACTCAAAGATCTAAGACTTTTTCTATGTACACAAAAGGCCTATTTCTCTCAAATACTGTTTACAAATCTGTCTAAATCTGTGTTAGTGAGCACTTCTCCTTTGCCGAGATAATCCATCCACCTCACAGGTGTGGCATATCAAGATGCTGATTAGACAGCATGATTATTGCACAGGTGTGCCTTAGGCTGGCCACAATAAAAGGCCACTCTAAAATGTGCAGTTTTATCACAATGCCACAGATGTCGCAAGTTTTGAGGGAGCATGCAATTGGCATGCTGACTGCAGGAATGTCCACCAGAGCTGTTGCCCGTGAATTGAGTGTTCATTTCTCTAGCATAAGCCGTCTCCGAAGGCATTTCAGAGAATTTGCCATTACATCCAACCGGCCTCACAACCCCAGACCACGTGTAACCACACCGGACATGTCACCCATTGAGCATGTTTGGAATGCTCTGGATCTGCGTATACGACAGCGTGTTCCAGTTCCTGCCAGGAACCAGCAACTTCACACAGCCATTGAAGAGGAGTGGACCAACACTCCATAGGCCACAATCAACAACCCAATTAACACTATGTGAAGGAGATGTGTTGCACTGCGTGAGGAAAATGGTGGTCACACCAGTATTCGGACCCCCTCGGACCCCCCAATACAGTAAAACTGCACATTTAAGAGTGGCCTTTTATTGTGGCCAGCCTAAGGCACACCTGTGCAATAATCATGCTGTCTAATCAGCATCTTGACATACGTCTTGATATGTGTGAGGTGGATGGATTATCTCGGCAAAGGAGAACTGCTCAATAACACAGATTTAGACAGATCTGTGAACAATATTTGAGAGAAATACGCCTTTTGTGTACTTAGAAAAAGTCTTAGATCTTTGAGTTCAGCTCATGAAAAATGGGGGCAAAAACAAGAGAGAGTGAGAAACTAGATGTACCTTTTATAGGCTCTTGTGAAGTATGTGTGTACTGTAATGAACCAATAGATGGCAGCTTTTGTTTAGTGAGAAATTAGATTTTTCTTTTATTGTTTCTTGTGAAGTGTTTTTGTTTCCATTGCAGTAGCATTCCTGTTTGTGATGCAGTGCCGTCTAAGGGCCCGAAGATCACAGGCATCCAGTATGGTTTTCCGGCCTTGACCCTTACTCACAAAGATTGTTCCAGATTCTCTGAATCTTTGGGTGATATTATGCACTGTAGATGATAACTTCAATCTCTTTGCAATTTTTCTCTGAGAAACTCCTTTCTGATATTGCTCCACTAGTGGACTGGTCTTTTTTTTTCGCCGCAGCATTGGAAGAATTGGTGATCCTCTGCCCAGGCTTCTTAACTTCTGAGAGACACTGCCACTCTGAGAGGCTCTTTTTATACACAATCATGTGGCCAATTGACCTAATAAATTGCAAATTGGTCCTCCAGCTGTTCCTTATATGTACATTTAACTTTTTCAGCCTCTTATTGCTACCTGTTCCAACTTTTTTGGAATGTGTAGCTCACATGAAATCCAAAATGAGCCAATATTTGGCATGACATTTCAAAATATCCCAGTTTCAACATTTGATATGTTATCTACATTCTGTTGTGAATAAAATATAAGTTTATGAGATTTGTAAATTATTCCATTCGTTTTTTACTCACAATTTGTACAGTGTCCCAACTTTTTTGGAATCGGGTTTGTAAATCTAAAACTGCAGCGCTGCAGGAAAGTGGAGTAGATTGTATGTTTGTATATTTTAGATGTATTATTATTATGTGTTGAATTTACGTTTTTAAAAAGAGGCTGCAGAGCATGACGTCATATCACGACTGTTGCAGCATCCGAACGAATTTCGCATGTACAAAGTGTAGTGTGACTGTGGCTTAAGACTAGATAAAGACGAGATGATAATTAAACAATAAACAATAATTTATTAAAAAAAAAAAAAACTTTACCAAAAACCTCTTTTTATTTTCATCAAATAAGGAGACTAAATGTTATTGCGCACTGCTCTACACGCCTCTACTACGAGATCCACCGCTTAGCATAAGCTTCTTCTGGCCGGAGGCCTCAGCCTCAGTGCACCGCAGAGGAAACATGTAACCAGAGGTTGTCTGCCCTTTGACTGGACACAGAGAGGGGCGCGGTAGGCCACAATGGCTGCCACGTAGACCTTCAGGGTGGAATGGGTGAACCCTGCGGACAGAAGGGCCTGCAGGAACTCCAGAACTGTACCAACCAGGCAGTTAACTGGGTCGAGCTGGCAGACTCCGCACCAGGAGGTGAAAAGTTTCCACCTCAAGGCATATAGTTTCCTCATGGAGGAAGCTCTGGATTGGGGGATGGTCTTAGTAACCTCGGTTGAGAGACTGGAAGCTACAAGCTGTTCCCCCTCAGGGGCCACAACCATAACTTCCAGCTCCGAGTGGGGGCGTACCCTCCGCCTGTGAGAGGAGGTCCCTCCTGATGGGAATCCCTTCTGGAGAGCCATCTAGGAGGGAAATCAATTCCGAGAACCATAGTTGGCCCAGCCAGAACGGGGCTACTAACAGCAGAAGGACCCCATCCCGGCGCACTCTTTCCAGAACTCCCGGGAGCAGAGCAATCAGGGGAAAGGCGTACAGATGAAGCCTCGGCCACGTCTGTACCATGGCATCCATCCCCCATGGAGCTGGATGAGTCAGAGAGAGAACCAGTTCCACCTGAGTCTGGCCAAAATTCTCTATATCTGCTTCACCATCTCGGGGTGAAGCATCCATTCCCCAGGCCTTGGCCCCTGCCTCAACAGGATGTCTGCTCTCATATTCAGATGCCCAGGAGTTTGCCCTGGGACCACACAAGGATCTGGTACGCTAGTTTGTACAAACGGCGTGAGCGCAGACCCCCCTGGTGGTTGATATAAGAGACCACTGCTGTGTTGTTGGTGCTCACCAACACATGGTGACCTTTTAGGTCTGGGAGAAAGTGTTCAGTATCTTCAGGCAGTTTATATGCCATGTCAGATGGCGACCACTCCACAGACCGCGGGCAGGGTGGCATGACCGCACCCCAGCCAGTGAGGGATGGTCCGTCGCTAGCATTACGCGGTGACATGGAGCTCCCAGCACCGGGCCCTGAGACAAGAACCAAGGCTTTCTTCACATGTCTAAGGCATGTAGTCACCGTCGCGTGACCTTGATCATGGGAAGTGGGTTTCCCCTCGGGGAGAACCCCTTGGTTTTGAGCCACCACTGTAGGGGTCTCATGTGCAGCAGGCCAAGAGGTATCATGTTGGACGCAGCTGCCATCAGACCCAGCAATCTCTGAAACTGCTTGACAGTGAGTAACCGGCCTTCTCCCACACTTGCGACTGCAGTGAGGATCAACTCGATCAGAGCAGGTGACATACGTGCCTGCATCAGTGTCAAATCCCACACCACACCCAGATAAGTGGTTCTCTGTACCGGAGAAAGCACACTTTTCTTGACATTAAGTCTGAGCTCTTTCGTGTGAGCAAGAACGACACCTTGATGCCGAACCGCCATCCGCTCTGATTGAGCTAATATCAACCAATCGTCGATGTGGTTGAGTCGTGAAAGTGTGGGATGAGGGTGCAAGGCCAATGGAAGAACCGGTATTGGTAGGCTTTTGTCCCCAAAAGCAAACTTCAGGAACTTCCGATGAGGAAGGATGGAGATAAGTGCATCTTTAGATTGATCGTGACACACCAGTCCTCGGACTTGGTCTGAGACGAACTTGCGTGCTGAACTTCAGTCCCCTGACTGAGCGGTTCAAAAGACACAGATCTAAAATAGGACACAACCCCCCCCCGCTCTTTCCTTGGAACAGTGAATTACCGGCTGTAGGACCCGGACTCTGCCGACATCCTCAGAGAGTGTCTACTTCTGTTCCATTACCAGAGCCTGCTCGGGGCCCCCCAGGGCGGGAAAGTCCCTATTGAATTGAGGATGAAGGAGAACCGAACTGGATTCTGTGGCCTCTCACTACAGTGTGCAGGACCCATTGAGACACATTTGGCAATAGTTTTCATGCTGCCAAATAGTCTACTAAGGGAATCAGCCTCTCAAAACTGTTCTTTGGTGTCAACAGAGCAGTTAGCTCGGTGCCCTGAAGTGGCGCACCGGCAGGAAACAGCCAAACTAGCTGCTCTGGAAACCTCCATTGAGGTCGCGAGCCTCTTAACACCGCTACGTTTCTGGGCAGTAACAGAGAGAAGCGCTCGCCGGAGACCACTGCGCCCTGGAACACCGGCAGGGTTGGCAGATTGATCTCCTGAGGGCACTGAGGAGAGACGGGCACCGTGTAATGCGGTGTACACCGCTCTTCCCCAGAGGGGCCTGCCCTCCGAGGTTCTGAGCCACAGCATCAGGACAATCAAAGCTGAAGTCTCCTATTAAAAACGACAGTCCTCAGACCCACATCGTCTGCAAGGAAGACTAGACCAGAGCCTGCTCGGGGCAGGACCCAATGAAGCACACTTGGCAGGGGCTCCCACACCGCCTTGTGACCTCCTAAGGTGCGCCTAGAGCAACTAGCTCGGTGCTCTGAAGTGGCGGACCAGCAGGGGACGACCGTACTAGCTGCTCTAGAGACCTCCTTAGAGGTAGCGAGCCTCTTAGTACTGCTACGTTTCCTGGCAGTAACTGAGAGAAACGCTCGAGGGGGTAGATTGCACCCTGGACCACCGGCAGGGTTGTCAGATTGATCTCCTGAGGGCACTGAGGAGAGACGGGCACCATGTAATTTGGTGTACACCGCTCCCCAGAGGGGCCTGGCCCTCAAAAAGTCCTAGGCCTTAGGCGTCAGGACATTTACGATGAAGACTATCCAGAGAGAATGACGGTCCACAGAACAGCCTTCTGCTAGAAGCCTTCGGCCTGGGAGCACCACTCTGAGTCTAGACTCAGCGGAGTACGAGAAGTGACACCCCCAGCATGAGGGGGTGGAACACGCTAGGGTTGTGACTGCTCCCACCCAGCAGCCCTTGCTGAACGCCTCAACCTCCTCAGAGGAAGATGAATGCTGCAGCGAGCTCTTACTCAGAGGGGGAAGAAACCACAGCATGTGCTTCCAATCCTCGAGAATGAGCTCTAGATCTAGGGAACATGGGTGGAGATAGGATGAGCCATCTCCAACCTGTCCGCCAGATCATGTGCAATCCCCGTGATCTTGGTCAATGCCATGCCTCAGCAGCAGCAGTGGGACCGCAACCGCAAGATCGCACGCGGAGCGTGCCCGGCGAGAGCAATCAGCCCCCCAAGAACCGACTGCGCGAGCTCCACTTCTCATTAATGCTGCTCATTATAATATCAGGCATAATATGCTCGTGTAACTGGTGCTTGTGCAACTGGCAATCTTATCGACCCCCTCCACATTAATCTCCTCAGAGAAAGACTGAGACACTCTGCAGAGTGTCACGCCCTCTCACCGGGGGAAAGTACCACAACGTAGGCTTCCGAAACCCCGAGAGCGGGCACCGGATCTGGTGGTTAGGGAAGAAGATAGGAACTTGCCCGTCTACATTCCTTCCACCGGATCCAAAAGCAAAACCCGCGAGCACAACCACCACTCCGCCTCAGTGAAAGCGGGACTGGCACCACGAGACATGCCAGTGAAGGCTCCCTCCTCAAAGAGAGCCTTCTGAGAGTGAAGCAAAGCAGTAACAAACACTCGCATCGCAGCCGTCAACTCCCTCAAGAGCTGATTCTGCGTGCTTCACTCTCAAGCATACAACACACAAACTGCGTGTCCCTACCCCATTTATTTATTTATTTTTTTCAGGCAGGGAAAACACACAGCCTGAATGCTGCCTGCTCTCGCCCTTAAATTTCTCTTGACTGAAGCTTTGACATAATGGAGCTTATCAGTGGACAAACAACACTAAATAAGACTCACAAACAGATAGCGACTGACACACACAGAGTGCTTGCTGAAAGACAGAAGGCTAAATGTCAGCTTTGCCGCACATGCTTTTATACTTCCTGGTCTCTGATGTCACCCGCCTATGACGTCTCGCCCATCCATTGGTCTTATTACACACATGACTCAGAGCCGGTCATGCTGAAGGCGTTCTCAAAGCGTTTTATGACGCATCTCGAGTTCCTGAAGAGGAATTGACTTTTCCAGGTTTTAAGTGCTATAATCAGGTCCCCAGTGTATCTACCAACCAAGGCAAGGGTGGCAAACTCTGGTCCTGGAGAGCCGCAGCCCTGCAGAGTTCAGCTCCAACCCTACTTAATCCTCACCTGCCTGTAGCTACCTAGTAATCCTTCAGACCTTGATTAGCTTGTTCAAGTGTGCTTGATTAGGGTTAAAGCAACACACTGCAGGGCTGCGGCTCTCCAGGACCGACATTCACCACCCCTGAACCAAGAAAAGGTGAAAAAGATTAATCCAGTAAATTTGTTTGGTAAGACTTTTTCTGCAGTTGTCTGAGAAAATGAGCGCATCTGATTTCACTCCCTTGGTGATGTGGCAAAAGGATCTCATTATAATATTACTGCCCCTTAGTCTGTAAATTTATACCCACGGTGCCGTCATTTTGATTTTGTACCAGCTCTAATGCCATGGTGAAAGTTTGAGCAAAACATACTATCTGTTCTGTCTTTGGCTGCACAGATGAGTAAAGAACACTATTTAGAGTCCCAGCCTCAGAGGAGACAACAGAGCAGTGGATTTATTGATATATATATACTGTATATTGCTGTAGCCACACAGATCTAAAATAAACATGAAATTTATTTCCCAGCAGTTTACCTTTACAGACATAACCAACTGTTTTTGTAACTCGTGTGTTTTTAATTTAAACTTCTGTGTGAAAGAGAACTTAGTTTAGTACTCACATGCTGTGACAGGTACTTTCTGTCCATGTGCTTCAGATGTATGCACTCAGAAAACCCTATATCAGAAGTTTAAACTAATATGTTTTAAAACGCATGATTTCAGTGTGATAAGCATGATAATCAGAACCAAAACAGATGTTTTTTAGCAGGTCTGAGCTGTAATGACGCAGCTCTATTCTGGAAAAGGGGGCGGGGAGCAGCAGCTCATTTGCATTTAAAGAGACAGGCACGAAAAACAATGTGTTTCTGCTTCCACTTAAAATAGCATTTTCAAAATGTTATAATAAATGATCTATGGAGTATTTTCAGCTGAAACTTCACAGACATATTCTGGGGACACCAGAAACTTATATTACAAATTGCAAAAAAAGGGGCATAATAAGTCTCCAAGCAATCTGGCAACCATGCGCACGCAATCGCTCCTCATTATGAAAGTGCCGCCGCCAATGATCTGAAAACACAGACAAACAAGCTGGAATTAGGGATCTAAATGAAAGTGTCATTCAGCCGGTCTGTGTTCTGTCAGGAGATCTCGACTGGATTTTTTATGATTGTGATCGCTGAATAAATGCACTTACTCAACAACTGTTGTTTTAATAGAGAAATAGATTAATTCCATTTGGAAATAGTGGAATTACTTGGAATTTCACTGTTATGATTTTTTTTCATTTGTTTTAGCTGTTTTCATAATGTAAACAAAGAGTTTGCATACACTAAAAAATGGAATGAGCTATTTACTTAAAATATTAAGGTAACAATATTACACTTAATATTTTTGAGTAGTTTTTCAGGCTTGATTTTTTTTTTTAATGGAATCTACCTGAATATATCATGTGTAATCTCCTAAATTAATTAATCTATGACACAATGATTTTATATAATGTGCTCATTTATTTTAAGTTGATTCTCAAAATTCTGTGATTTTAAGTGAGATCTTTTTCTATTTGACTTTATTTTGTACATTTTGAAAGACTGTATACAGCCAAACAGCTCAAGTAGGAAAATACTTGAGAAATACTGGAAAGTACCACACTAGCACTAGCAAAACTACTGCTCATTGAACGAGGTAGTATCCATAACCATAACCTCTACTCTTCTGCACAATGGTAACGAACTGTGAACTGTGCAATGGAACTGTGCAATGGAAACTTAACTGAACATTAATCATTAATGGAAGTTTCCCTTCAATCAAAAACATAAAATAGCATTTCATTTTAAAATGAAATGCTATTTTATGCATTTGCAGAAGTATGCAGAAGTGGTCAAGGCTCAGTACTTGGACCACTTACATTTACATTTACATTTAATCATTTAGCAGACGCTTTTATCCAAAGCGACTTACAAATGAGAACAGTAGAAACAATCAGATCAACGAGAGAACAACAACGGTATACAAGTGCAATGACAAGTCTCAGTTAGTCTAGTACAGAACACGTAGCCAGGGTTTTTTTTTTTTTTTTTTTTTTTTTTTTTTGAATATGATAGACAAGAAAAAGAAAAGGTAAGTACTAGTATTAGTTGGTTAAGTGCAGGCGAAAAAGATGAGTCTTTAGATGTTTTTTGAAAATGAGTAAAGAGTAAAGATCGGGAGGTCATTCCACCAGCTGGGCGCAGTCCAGGAAAAAGTCTGTGAGAGTGATTTTGAACCTCTTTGGGATGACACCACAAGACGTCATTCACTTCTCTTCTCCATCTACATGACGTCATTAGGATCTGTCATTCAGAAACACGGCTTTTCCTATCACTGCTACGCTGATGACACTCAACTCTACTTCTCATTCCAACCAGATGACCCAACGGTAGTTGCTCGCATTTCAGCCTGTCTGAGTGACATTTCTAGCTGGATGAAGGACCATTACCTTCAGCTCAACCTTACTAAGACAGAACTAGCTGACCCATCATTTCATCACAACTTCTCTATACAGCTGGGTTTGTCAACCATCACTCCTTCCAGGACAGCCAGAAACTTAGTAGTTGTGATGGATCATCAGTTAAGCTTCACAGACCATATTGCTACAATGACCCGGTCCTGCAGATTTGCCTTATTCACCATTAGGAAGATTAGACCCTTCCTGTCAGAGCAAGCCACACAACTTCTTGTCCAAGCTCTTGTTCTCTCCAGACTGGACTATTGTAATGCTCTCCTGGCGGGCCTTCCTGCATGTACTATCAAGCCTCTACAACTGATCCAGAATGCAGCAGCGAGGGTTGTCTTCAATGAGCCAAAAACAGCTCATGTGACTCCTCTCCTCATCAGGTTACACTGGCTACCAGTAGCAGCTCGCATCAAATTCAAGGTACTGATGCTTGCCTACAAGACGACCACTGGCACGTCACCAACATACCTAAGCTCATTAGTTCAATCTTATGCGCCCTCCAGGAGTTTATGCTCTGCATGTGAACGACGCCTTGTGGCTCCATCCCAAAGAGATTCAAAATCACTCTCACTGACCTTTTCTTGGACTGTGCCCAGCTGGTGGAATGACCTCCCGATCTCAATTCGAACAGCTGAGTCTTTACTCATTTTCAGAAAACATCTAAAGACTCATCTTTTTCGCCAGCACTTAACCAACTAATACTAGTACTTAAGTTTTCTTTTCTTGTCTATCATATTCTTAAAAAAAAAAAAACCCTGGCTACGTGTTTCGGTACTAGACTAACTGAGACTTGTTATAGGACTTGTATACCTTTGTTGTTCTCTTGTTGATCTGATTGCTTCTGTTGTTCTCATTTGTAAGTCGCTTTGGATAAAAGTGTCTGCTAAATGATTAAATGTAAATGTACATGTGAAATTCACTCTATATCCAGCCATATGCAAAGCATGCTGGGAACTAACAATCACCTCTAAAATAAAACTGCAAAATTGAGCTAATTTCCTTCAAATAAATAGGTAGCCTTTTTTTTAATCAGTTCCTCAATTCAAGCCCCAAAACTGCTTTTGTTTCCTTAAAAAAAAAAAAATAATAATAATAATAATAAAATAATAAGGAAAACACATATCTTGGTTTTATTAGTAAAAAGTCCTCAATATTTTCTATACAACACTGAATCACAATTTCTTTCATGAAATCTACATATTATTTTTAATTATCGCCTTCATTTTTTAAATGAAAATTACAAGACCCATGATTCATTTGGTATTAAATTATATAATAAACAGTCTATAATAAATCAATACACTAGAATAGGTAAAATACACCGTGTGTGTCCACATTCTATTGATTTGTGCTTACTGGAGAAAGTGCATTGTCTGAAATGCCAAAGTAAATTTCTCAAATGACAACAATCATTACAATTATAATTTTGAGAATTTTTTTTTTTGTTGTTGTTGTTGTTGTTTTTTTTTTATCAGTTTAATCATTATACAGCTTGACGGAAATATGTGTAAGATTTCATTGACTAAAACCTGAATAAAAATGCTCATACATTTCATTGACTTAATCTTGACTAAACAAAAACAGGACAAGATTGACTAAATATGTACATTTGTGTAAGACTAAGACTAAGACTAAATTAAAAATGGCTGCCAAAATTAATACTGTAAGGTTAATTCATAATAATCTTATTGTTAAAATGGCAAGTTTTCATTAACTAAAACTAGACTAAAATACTGCAGGTTTTCTTTGATTAAAACTAGACTTAAATGTTCAGACTTTTAGTTGGGTGAAACTTGACAGGAACTAAATAGGATAAGTTTGACTAAACATGATAAAAACTAACAAGAACATTTTAACACAGGACTAAGACTAAAATTGAAAATAACTGACAAAATTAACACTAGTGTGTAGTGCTGCTTACACTAGTCTTCTTAAATACACCGCTGTTCATATACTAGTCATGATAGCAGCATCTCAGCCCTGCGTGTAATGCAGCTCAGTCACTGAACGTGTGTGGGTTGATTTTTAACGTGTCTTGAGCGTCGTACAGTCTGACATTAATGACAACTGAGATCCCACAGTGCCACATGATCATCTGGTTCTTACAGTCTGACAAGCAATAATCGTAAAGGATTATTAAAATTGCACAGTGTGCTCCCACCTTTGGTCTTCAGTCGTTGTCTTTGCTAAGTGTTAGTGTGTGTTCTTTTGCCCTGTTCCTTCGGTTTTATTGTTTCCTGCTCATGCCTTGGTGTATCTCGTTTTATTAAATCTAACACTCTTTGCGTTTGGAACCTGCCTCACTTCTTCTTTGCCTCAGCTTATCGTTACAGATGGGCAGATTTTATTTTTAAGGCTTAAAGTGGAAAACTATGTTACCACAACATTTGTCAGAACTCAAGTTTATATCCAGCAGCACGTGCTCCAGCCTGCAGAAACACTGCTTCACAAACACTTTTGATGGTCAAATATAAAGCGTTTCTATTATTAGAACATCTGAGTGGGACAAAGTTTCTCTAACTATATTTAAACATTAAACAAGTCTCTCAGCGTGTTTTCAAACACCTCTCACAAGTGTTTTTAATGGTTTTAGCAGGCTTAAGAAAGCTCAATAAAACATTCATAGCCATCAAAAACATCACTGTACATATAAGAAAATTATGGTTGCACTTTATTTAACAGTATGTGTACTTACAGTGTACCTACCTAAGAAAGTTCTGGTAATAAGGTAACTACATAGGGTAGAGTTAGGTTAAGTGGTAGGTTCAGGATTAGTTTAGTTATTGTAATTACTATAAGTACATAGTATGTACATGAGGAACAGGACTGTAAAATAAAGTGCTACCAACATTACACTAAAATGGAACTGAAAACATTTCATTTCATTCATTATAAAAATACTTATTTTCTCCTTAAGAATAATAATAATAATGACAAAATGCAATATGATATCTAAAAATGTGTAATGTGAATATTGAAATCTTTTTGGCAAGGATCATGCATCAACCCCATCAGAAATTACAGTAATTGCTGATTGAATCCAATAAGAATAACATTATAAATAATTATAATTCATACATAATACTGTATATCTACTACAATAAACTTCACAATGTAAGAAGGGAAGTGAAGGGAAGAGATCTGTTCCTGTTGGAGGTTCTGATTGTCCTGTGGTTCACAGCAGCCTAAGATCAAACAGAGTAAAGTCAAAGACTGTCATTTCACTCATCATTTTATCATTAGTTCAGATGCAGAAACACTTTATATATATATATATATATAAAGGTGAATATCTTTAGGAACATGTTCCTTTTTTCTTTATTGTATATTTAAGATTATTTTTGTCACAAGTAAATAAGAGTTTCATCAAATGCACAAGGACACATTTAAAAGATTAAGTTAATTGTAATTTTAGTCACATTAATACCATATTTCTATTCCAGCAGTGATGATATGTCTGTATGAGCAGTTGTCACGTGTCTCTGAGAGACTGGATTGTAACTCGTGTCCCTCTTAGGGTCTGTTTACACTCGGTCACTTCCAGAGTTGTGACTCCCATAGGCTTCCATATGAACTGAGGAATGCAGAAGTACAGTGTGTCGTGAAGCAGCCAACAGTTCCAGCACTGAAGGCCATTCATTTCAGTGCTTCTCAAGCATATCACACTCTCCAGCATTTTTTTTTTTTTTTTGGAAATCTGGCCAGTAGTGGTGTTTTATGAAGCACATTATAGTTGCTGTTTATCATTAAATAATAGACACTTATACTATAATAGCAGTTAGATAAGACAAACACCTTAACAGCAACCATAACCAGATGCTTTAGTCTTTCTGCCATCGTTCTGTCCCTGTAGGAGGTTGAGTCAGTTTCGGTAAAGACTGTCCATTCAAGAACACAACAAAGAGTTCTGCTGAATGCAGTTGGTTGCCTTTAGTTTCTTTTAACATTATTTAAAACTTTTTTTATTGGGTTAAATTCCATATTTGCTTGCCTTTTTAACATTCACTTATTTTGTATGCGTATGTGAATATCATTAAATGATACTGTGAATAATTAACCTTTTTAAATGTAACATTTAAAAAAAAAATCATATAAAACCCGAGTGTTTGATTGTCTAAATATACATCTAATTGCAAAACATGTAATGCTCTGTGTGATGTTCGGTTCTTGAACAATCGTTCTTTTGAGCCGATTCTCAGGAAGTAACCGGTCGAGCCAGTTTACAAATAGAACTTAATTTAAATTTAGTTCCAGGTTGATGACACAGGATGCACACTCAAAGTAGCAGATCCAACTCAAAAAGAACCGATTGAGCCGGTTCAACCAACTGTCAGAGATTACCGAAGATTCTGATGAGTGAGTTGATGATACTGTGCAAGTCTGAGGCGCGTACTGGAAATATGCTTATTATGAATGTTATTAATTGACATTTTATTAAAACCTGCAAAAACCTTGCTGTCGAGTGATGTAAATAAATTTTACAATAGTTTATTGTGCATGCATATTATATTTAAAGTTGCTTAAGCGAAATCAAGGAGTTTATAAGACATGAAGAACATATCCGCGTTTGTGCATCAATGTCTGTAATGTGATCTGTAGGTGCGAAACTTTTAGGAATCTTATCTAAATATTTTAGTAGATTTTGTTCAGTTTTTTGTGTATATTTTTAAAGGTCTGTGAATGAAACTGTGACCACAAACACCATTAACTTAAGTGAATTATATGGTAATAATCAGCAGTATGCTTTCACACAAATAACTTTATTTTTTCTTATCTTCATGTTTCATTATGTGTTGACACAAATGAATTTTACATTGATACATTATTGCACTGAGTTGTCAGAAAAGAAATGCGTAGAGACGTTATTGCTTGAAGACGTCAGGCACCGATGAACCGGTTCAATGAGCCGTTCGCGGAAATGAATCAGTCTTTGCATCATAAGTGATGACGAACATTAAGTTGAAGGCTTACAGTCTTTAATAAATCCACATAGGTTAATCCAGAACAGGAAGGCTGGTAACACACACACACACACACACACACACACACACACACACACACTCGACAAACTCAAACTGCACAGACACCAATTTACAGTTTTTTACAGACGCTAGGACACATTTCTCAATACTTAGTTCACTTTTGCAAAACTCTTCACACAGTTCTCCTAACCAAGTTTCAGCTTGGCAAAGCAGTTCATTTCACATTCAAAATGCACTACAACTACCAAAACACTTTATTCAGGTCTCAAATCAACTCATTCTTCCAGAACACTAGCAAAGGTTGACAGCCGACAAACACACTTTGTCATCCACAAAACAATGACCTAAAAAACACTAACAACATGTAGCATTATACAGTGTTTTCTTGTGTAAAACAAGGACATATCTCTGTTTATAATTCACTGCAGTATATGTTACTGGAATGAATCAGACATGTTTACATCACAATACAAAACTATTCAGCAGTTGTCTCCTTTTGTAATGAAATTGAAAGAGTAACACCTGTGTAGATGTTCATCTAGAACGAGAATCAGCTGTGGCTGGTCCAATTGTCCAGTTGTTTTTATAGCATTTAATTTTAAGATTTAAAATATATTTCATTAAAATATTACTGTAGAAATGTAGCAAATTGCTGTCTTATTCAGTTTTGTATTATGTTATTGTTTTGAACATCAGTTTAACAGGTTTTGAAAACAGTATGTAAGCATGTGCAAATTGGCCTGTACGTACAAAGAGTTTTGGCAGTTGTTGTGTCTCAGTGAGAAAAGAATTCATGAAGTTTGAGAGATGTAGTCATTGAATGCATTTTGTGCCAAAGCAATGATAACTGATCCTCAGTTTAGCCCACATAGACATCTGTTTGTGCTCACTGTGTGAAGAGTTCTGCCAAAGTGACCTAAGTAGTTGAGAAATGTGTCCTAGCGTTTGTAAAAAACTGACAAAACAAAATAGACAGACAAAACAAAGGATAAAATAGACAGCTCAAATATAATATAATTACTAATATGGACACAGCTGAACCTAATTTGTAAAAGTTACACTTAAATTGTTTGGTCACATCTCACTGACAAGAAGTTTGAGAACATTCTCAGAGTAAAATGCTATTGTAAAACCTAATCAGCGTAATTATCAATACACAATCAATAAACATTATGTGTTAATAATTACTAGAAATCGCTGCAAATATAGTGAAACTGCTGTCTATCTTACAGAAAAAGGGACAGTTCAGAAATGAAAATGCTGTCATTAATTACTCATCCTCTAGTCGTTCCAAACCCGTAAGACCTTCGTTCATCGTCGTGACACAAATTAAGATATTTTTGAGAGTGTATCTGAGAGTGTATTATAGGCTATATGACATGCTATAGTCAGATATGACAGCGCTAATGCAACACGCATCGCCGCGGATGAGTATCTGAGCAACATTCACAAATATATATTCACAAAATTAAAAAAAAAAAATTAAAATAAATTCACGTTTCACAAATCCAAAACCCAATTCACAGATGTACAACTGTGTACAAAATATTTGAATATTTATAATTCACGAGTTCATCATGGACTGTGAATGTGTGAACTGCCTTGGATTTGTGTGTATTTTCGAGACTTTTTCTGGCAGCTAACTCCTCCCACGTGGGACACTCATACTCTTTAGCCAATCAGATTTGAGCCTGTCGATTGACCAATCATAATTATCATCATTACTGTGATTAACAATTATCATTGTTAATGTTTAATCTTGTGTTTTGTTGTGATGTATCTTTGAGACTACAATACACAAGATGATGTTGGGAAGAAGCAGTTGTATTTGCTTGGTAACAGTTGTGGAGTTTACGCAGTAAACTTTATACAGTTATTTTTTTCACTTTATCTCATGCTTCCTGCTCTTTCTGTATCTGTATCTGTCTATCTCTTGTAATAGTACAAGAGTTTACAAGCTGGGGTGTTAACTGCTTTGAATGTCAAACCAAAATCTGGCACGTCCTGACAGAGAGAGAGAGAGAGATAGTGAAGACTGGATGTAAAACATTTGATTAATTAACTTTTCACATAATGTATCACATGTATTTATCAGTCGGCCATGAAATTTTCTTTAAAAGAATGCTAAAGCTTCTAAATGGGACACTATACTAGCAGTGTACATTCTGTGTAAATGAGGATTGAATACCCTTTGATTGAAGAACTTCTAGCACATTTAACAATGCATAACAAAGCTTTAAGCCTTAACATGAACAAAGTCATAGGGTACCTCTCTAAAAGAAATTTATAATAATGCACAAGTTAAAAAATCTGTTGAAACTGTCAAAATGGATGGGTTGCAGCATGACTGTTTGAAAGAGTTACAGTTCCAAATGAAACTTCTAGATTCACATCACCTCATAAGTTGTTGTAGAGGATGAATTAGGAACAGCAGGGTCACGGGGTGTCTCTGCAATTTGTACATCATCAGCTGCCATCAAACAGCAGCCGCTGGCTTACACTGGTCACATTAACAAGTATCTAAATGACTAATTTCACTTCCAAGTTTTAAGCATGCAAAGATAAAATAATACACTTTTGCAAGGCTAGTTAACTGAAATGAGAAGATCAGCTGCACAAACCTCTGCCATGACTTGAACTGTGGTCTCGCACTGATGACGTAAGAACCAGGTAGCCACACCCACAGCGGGTTATGACTAGTCGATCAACAGGCTCAAATCTGATTGGCTAAAGAGTACGAGTGTCCTGTGTGGGAGGAGTTCGCTGCCAGGAAAGTCTCAAAAATACACACAAATCCAAGGCGGTTCACACATTCACAGTCCATGATGAATTTGTGAATTGTAAATATTCAAAATGATCATATACAGTTGGACATCTGTGAACTGGGTTTTGCATTTCTTAATCATATTTTATGAATATTTTTTTTCTTATTTTGTGCATGTGAATTGCTTTTTGTGATTATTTAAAAATATATATATATGTGCACGTGAATTGAGTTTCATGCATGTGAATTGGGATACTCATGTGTGCATCGTGTCTTTTGCGTGAATTGTTATTGAATCTAATCTGCTTCCATAGTTCAGCAGGCCGACACACAAACTGACGCAAATGAAACTGAATGAATGTTGCAGACGCGCAACACACAATCTTATCTTTACAATGCTGATGCTGCTCTCTCTCTTGTTGCGGTCTTTGATCTTGAAATTATCTGATGATGAATAAAATGCAGTGTTTAACTGTTTCTTTCCTTGAGGTGAACTGCATATAGCACAGGAATTGAAGATTGGATTTATATCCATTTTGCAGAGACACGTTTATGTGGCCAAGTGTAAATTAAACAAATCAGATAGATATCGATCAGAGAAAATGCATGAAGTGACCAGGTGTAAACAGACCCTTGTATGTATGACACTAAACTGACTATTACTTCCTACATTGCTTGTTCATTTCATGACCGCACAGCTGATTGAATGTTATCACTTACATGACAGTCACTCACTTCTTGTTTCTGGTTTCATGTATCTGTATCTGGCAGAAGACAGACGGGAGAGTAATACAGATGAACAAAGAAAGACAGAAAAGATGAGGATGTCGTATGTGTCGCCGCTGCACCTGCAGACTGAAAAACATGAAACCATTCTCAAGCTGCAGAAACACACAGAGCTCCTTCAGCTCCTTACCAAGATCTGTTTAGTTTCTTCTCACAGAGCAACAGAATTTCCTGATTTAACAAAACAAGATTCAGTTACAGCCATGACCTTCATAATAGCTTTCCTAAATGCCTGGACTTGAGCTGAAGGTGCTCATGGATGAAGGAGTTACAGTATTTTCCACAGGTGTGTCGTTTAGAAATCTTGTGTTCACTCTGTGTGTGTTATACTCACACACAGATGTCAACAGAACTGTCGGCTCTTCCAGCCCTGATTGGTCGCGTCTGCGATCGGCAGCCAGCGAATCTGACACAAGAAACTGTAGTCAGATCATCTGCATCACCATTTCTGTTCACATACACAGTTTTGCAGCTCACCGGCTTTAGAAACAGAGAGTTAATAGTAATTTATAACCCTTTCTAATAGCAAGTATAACTCTGGTAAAGGACACACTTCTACTTTAGCAAACCAGGATGCCACTATTGGGCCATAACAGCATATCATTCACTGCAGTTAGGATCTTTACTAATGTTTGACTAATATGCTTTTTTTGAAGGCTGATACTGATATCTTGGAGAGCAGGTTGGATGATGGCCTACTTCTAATAAAATTAAAGTAAAATACACAAATAACATTTAGACTGCATTTCTGATTAAATAAAGCAGTAATTGATGTCATAAATGTATGTTTTGATTTAAAGGTCAGAAGCTATAGCTTACATGAATAAAAAAAAAATAATCACAAACATGACACTTGTAAATTAAATAACTTTATATATACTGACATTCATTAATGTCTAATATGTTATATTTTTAAATAAATTATGAGCTCTAAAAGATTTTCTGAATTTTTAGAGCTCTCGTGCTTTAGACCATCTACAAATGTTAAATCTTAAAATAAAATTTTAAGGTTACAACTGCAAATTCTGAAAAAAAATGCAGCAATTAATATATACTGTAGTTTATTTATAGTTAATTTCAAAGCTTCAATGTACTATCATTATAAAATGAACTTAATTATTGTTTATTTAATTCTAACAAATAAGTATTTGTTAAAAACTAGCCACAGTTAAAAAATAATGTACTTATAATTGTTGTTTCCAAACAAAAGAAAATATATAGGTATCGGCTATCGACCAAAATTAGTTGAAAAATATCTGCATATCAGATATCGGCAAAACTCCAATATTGTGCATCCCTAAAAAAATGACTTGACGATATATCCTTTCAACCATTAATCTTTATACGGACTGTTCCGTAGTAGCATATATCCGCGCTTGAGGAGATAATGAAAGTAGAGGTGTGACCGGCTTGAAGCTGCACTGTGTAGTCCGATTGGTGTTTGGCATCAGGGTGAGAGCGATAGAGAGCAGATAACTTCGAATTGCTCTTGCGGTACTTTAATGTCAAACACCGATCGGTCTGCACAGTGCTGCTTCGAGTTAAACACACCTACTGTCTTGCAAGCAATGTAGATGTTTGTACACTGAACAAAATTATAAACGCAACACTTTTGTTTTTGTCCCCATTTTTCATGAGCTGATCCAAAGATCTAAGACTTTTTCTATGTGCACAAAAGGCCTATTTCTCTCAAATATTGTTCACAATTCTGTCTAAATCTGTGTTAGTGAGCACTTCTCCTTTGCCAAGATAATCCATCCACCTCACAGGAGTGGCATATAAAGATGCTGATTAGACAGCATGATTATTGCACAGGTGTGCCTTAGGCAGGCCACAATAAAAGGCCACTATATAAATGTGCAGTTTTATCACACAGCGTGTTGTTTTAAGGTGTGGCAAGTTTTTAGGGAGTTTTGAGTTGGCGTGCTGTTTGCATGATTGTTGAAGGGAGCTGTTGCTCATGAATTGAATGTTTATTTCTCTACCATAAGCCATCTCCAAATGTGTTTCAGAGAATTTGGCAGTACATCTGACCGGCCTCACAACCGGAGACCAGGTGTAACCACACCAGCCCAGGACCTCCATATCCAGCATCTTCACCTCCAACCGGACAGCTGCTGCAACAACCAAAGAATTTCTGCAGAAACTGTCAGAAACCGTCTCAGGGAAGCTCATCTGCATGCTTATTGTCCTCATCGGGGTCTTGACCTGAATGCAGTTCGTAGTCGTAACCGACTTGAGTGGGCAAATGCTCACATTCGATGGCATCTGGGACTTTGGAGAGATATATCCTGGTTTTCACTGTACAGGGCAGATGGCAGACAGTGTGTATGGCTTCGTGTGGGTGAGCGGTTTGATGTCATCGTTGTGGATCGAGTGGCCCATGGTGGCGGTGGGGTTATGGTATGGGCAGATGTATGTTATGGACAACGAACACAGGTGCATTTTATTGATGGCATTTTGAATGTACAGAGATACTGTGACGAGATCCTGAGGCCCATTGTTGTGCCATTCATCCACGACCATCACCTCATGTTGCAGCATGATAATGCATGGCCCCATGTTGCAAGGATCTGTACACAATTCCTGGAGGCTGAAAACATCCCAGTTCTTGTATGGCCAGAATACTCACCGGTCATGTCACCTATTGAGCATGTTTGGGATGCTCTGGATCGGCATATATGACAGCGTGTTCTAGTTCCTGCCAATATCCAGCAACTTCACACAGCCATTGAAGAGGAGTGGACCAACATACCACAGGCCACAATCAGCAACCTGATCAACTCTATGTGAAGGAGATGTGTTGCACTGTGTGAGGCAAATGGTGGTCACACCAGATACTGACTGGTTTTCAGACATGTTTGTGTACATAGAAAAAGTCTTAGATCTTTGAGTTCAGCTCATGAAAAATGGGGGCAAAAACAAAAGTGTTGCATTTATAATTTTGTTCAATGTAGTTAGATGTAAAATTGAACACAAGAGTCTTCATTTTGTCCTGACATGAGAGCCACTGAGGACGCAGTGGATTAGTTGTGTTTTTGATGGCAACTCACCACCAAATACACAAAAAACAGAAGAGAGGGGCGGGGCAGGCAGCAGCTCATTAGCATTTAAAGGGACATGCACTGAAACGGCTCACTGTGAACAGAGCTGTTTTTGACAAGGCAAAAAGGATGTTGTTTTGCATGACCATTGATGAATTATAACCAGAACGTTTTTTTAGACATTTCCTGAAGACCCTAAAGAATGACAACAACTTGTGGAAAATGGGCATCCGATGTCCCCTTTAATAAATTAGCAGCATTCACGACCCACACATTTATGAGTGTTTATACTGCAGTGTGTTTGTGGGAATCCCGCAGATGTTTAATACACAAACATGTCTGTGTGTTACCTGAGCGTGCAGCGAGGAGCTGTAGGCATATGCCGGCGGAGGCAGCTCAGCGGGGTACAGTGGGTAAGATGCCCACACCTCAGGACTGCTGGCGTACAGTGCAGGAATGCTCATCTCATCTGCACAAACAGCAGGGCGAGGGTGAGTTTGGCTGTGCACCGCATTGCCCCTTAACCTTTTCAGTGGTGAGTTTAAAATATTCTAGCAGCCCCCCAAGAGTGAGTTTTTTTAAGGCGACCGTTATTTTAGAACGTTTCCCCTTCCTGTTTCCATGGCGCCACGTCATGCTTGTCACATGACACACCGCTGCCACAATAACACTGTATCGCTTTTATGTTTTTTTTTTTTTTTTTTTAAATATTCACAAACTTGCATACCATGTCATGAACAATCTGATATTCCGAATCACAAATGTGTAAATGAGTGTGTTTTGTCGTTTAAAAACCTTTCTAAATAATCTTGATCGTGATCTGTAATGTGAAATGGACGCCGCCATGTTTGTTCGCGCTGCAGTTCAGAGAGTCCTGTCAGTCGGATTTACAGCACGTGAATTCATCAATTTCTCCTGAAGTACAAGTAATAAGTGGTCGTTGAACTAAGTGAAGAATAGAGTGAACTTATACCTATACTTATACATATAGTTACTTACACTATGTGTATCTGATATGAATAAAACACATAGGCAAATTAAATTTGAATGGATTGTTATTGTTGCTTCCATAGATATATGTGTGTATTTTTCAAACTCTAAATGTATTGTTTTACTAGTACTTATGTGTATTTAAATGTCTAAACCTAAAATATGCATTATGTGGTTAAGAACACTGCATAGTTGTGATAATATGACAAGAGCAGTGCACGTCTCTGAAGCACGAAAGCACAGTTTGAATTTGACAGTTATGTGACGTCACCAAACGTTCTAAATCCCATATATGGGACCATACTCCCAGGGGCACGGATATAAAAATCCTATATGTGGGGCCGTACTCCCAGGGGCACGGAAATAAAAATCCCATATGTGGGACCGTACTCCCAGGGGCACGGATATAAAAATCCCATATGTGGGACCCGACCAATCAAAGGGTTAAACTTCCCAATCCATATAAATGTGTCTAAGCAGGACAGTCCCACCATTGTGTCCATGTGGACAACAGCGCAGGTAATCTGAGCCTCAGAAACTAAAGGCCCAATAGGTAAAGCACAGTCAACGGAGAATACTTAAAAACTCGATCTGTGCTCATGACAGAGCGGCACACTGACAATGAATACAGGCTTTGGGAGAGCTGAACTGATTTCTAAGGGAGCATTTTTCATTCGTCTGAGGTGTTTGAGAGCCGTTCAAATACCAAACCAAAACCAAATAAAGAGTGATGACACTCGTTTGTTAAAGAGGATTATGGGTACAAAATCTGGTTGTAGCACATGAATATTAATTTGATCATGCTACCATTGCATGGTGAACTTCCTGGTTCATCCTGACAGAGGAGTAAAATGTATTGGAAGTCAGTAGATAGATCTCAGGACCCGTATTCACAAAACATCTTAAGGCTAAAAGTAGCTCATAACTCGCCGATTATTATTAAAAATAATGGGCGTGTCAGTCCTAAATTTAGGACTCCAAAATTTTTTGCTCTAAGAGTATTTCTCAAAGTGTTTTAACACTAAAACTAGCTCCTAAATCTGTGAAAGGTTAGGAGCAGTGAAGAGGAGCTCTAAGTCACTATAAGACCAAGCCACAAACTCTCCTAAAATAGCTGTTTCTGTCGATCTGCCTCAGAATGTAAACATTTTTAAAAAGGTATATTGCGTTAATTGCGAGGGTATTATGACTGCTGTAGAACTTGTCGGGGACAATTTTCCTTTGATTATGTCCTTGTTTTCATTAACCAGCTGGGCAAGAAGTAACAGCTGTTCTTGGGTCCAGTTTGGTTTTCTTTTACGTTTGCATGTATTACTATCAGCCATGATTATTCTACTCTGTTAATTAAGGCTGTTTGTTTATATGCATATTCACTAATTGTTTACGAGAAGCACACATGTAAGAGGCTGACAACTAGCTGAACATATACTTGTTTAATTAGCGACACTTAGCCTGCCGTTTAAAATCTTTATTTGAATGTGGCTATTAACATTTTTATTTCTAAACCAATTTGAATATGGCAACATAATATTGCGCACTTGAGTATTTCTATGAATAAATCTCTAACAGACACTATCAGCCAATCACTGTGTGAATAGTTAATAAGCATGCTGACATCATCCATAGCAATGAGCTCAGCCCTCAGTAAGTCTTAAGTCATTATGTCTTAAGTCATACTATATGTTTTTTAGATATAGAGATATAGTGTATAGATATAGTGTAGTTATACTGTAGTTTGAGTGTGTTTTGATTGTGTTTTTCTCGACTGACACAGGGAGGGCCAGGACTCAGTCTGGACGGGGAAGGGTTTGGAATTCCTACTAGTTTGCTCTTGGACATCTTGGTGTTGGCTTTGGCAAACTCCAGCCGTAAAGTCTGGGGAATATCCGGGTCAAAGCGAACGCCCTGACAAAGAGGAACAAACATCATTACAGCAAACATGCTGGATCCATCTCAGGTCTGTTGTGATGGGTCACAGGTATCAGGGAAAACAATGCTATAAGAAATGCTGAAGAACATCATTCCAGACTCCACAGATCCACTGCAGTTTGTCTACCACCACGATAGATGCAGTATTACACATGCTTCATAATGCTCCGACCCACCTGAACAATACAAACTGCTTTGTGCGGCTACCATATGTGGATTTAATGATGTCATAGCTGATCTACGAGCTGCTGGATCTGGACCCTGGATGTCCTTGCCAGCAGATCCATGTGGTTTGCGTTTTGGGTTGGAAGTTTGACATTTGACACTGCCATAATGGAGTGTGAGATGGGCTTCTAATACAGCCGGTGATCACACACACATTCATATCAGAGAGGACAACAGCTTCAGATTTTCAGGGAGGATGAGATTAATTGAATAATGCTGAAAATCAAGTATAATGTATTTTCAAATGACAAAGAAAGTCTGCTTGTGGAGATTTGTGTTTTGTGGGGTTAAATTCAGATGACTGAAGGCGCATGCAGACAATCTGCTGTTCTTGCACATAAAACACTTCTGCAGATTTTTCACCAATTAACAATTTACCTCTAATGTAATTTTACATCAGAAACAAAGAGCTGAACCATATTAAAAATACTTTTCAATACATTTTCAATCCAGCTTTCTGTGTGAAGTAAGAAATAGTTAATCTACAAGTCAAAATAGACATCAAGTTTAGATGGAATTCACACATCAACGCCTGCAATCAAAAACGAACCAGTTTTGTACAGTTCACTTCAAGACAGTAACCTATACAAAGACATGAGAAACAACCAAATACAAAACAAAGCCATTTTAATTAATACTGTCTTTCATTATGTGTGCATCTAATTGTAACTTCTATTAACTGCGGAGCTCAAATCCTCTCAAGGTTTATTCTCTCCTGTTCACACTGAGATTACAACCAAATCCTGGATCAATGAAAATCAAAGAAAGAGAGGAAGATGAAACTCTTTAATCTATGGATTGTCTCATTCTCAGGGTAAAAGCGGCATCTGGAAAGATTCCCACAACTGCTGCTATGAAAAGGTCAAATATGTGTGTGTGTGTGTGTGTGTGTGTGTGTGTGTGTGTGTGTGTGTGTGTGTGTGTGTGTGTGTGTGTGTGCGTGTGTAGGGCTCCAAACAAAAAATTGAATAAGGAGCCATTGGCTCCTATAAGAAAAAACTTAGACGTCAAATTATTTTTTTAGGTATCACAGAATAAACATGTTTTACGTATTTTACTATTATTAATATATATATATATATATATATACACACGCATACATACAGTACTGCTGTGGGGGTGTTTTTCAGCTGCAGGGACAGGAGGACTGGTTGCAATCGAGGGAAAGATGAATGCGGCAAAGTACAGGGATATCCTGGAAGAAAACCTTCTCCAGAGTGCTCAGGACCTCAGACTGGGCCGAAGGTTCAACATTCCAACAAGACAATGACCCTAAGCACACAGCTAAAATAACGAAGGAGTGGCTTTACAACAACTCAGTGACTGTTCTTGAATGGCCCAGCCAGAGCCCTGGCTTAAACCCAATTCAGCATCTCTGGAGAGACCTGAAAATGGCTGTCCACCAACGTTTACCATCCAACCTGACAGAACTGGAGAGGATCTGCGAGGAGGAATGGCAGAGGATCCCCAAATCCAGGTGCGAAAAACTTGTTGCATCGCTCCCAAAAAGGCTCATGGCTGTATTAGATCAAAAGGGTGCTTCTACTAAATACTGAGCAAAGGGTCTGAATACTTAGGACCATGTGACATTTCAGTTTTTCTTTTTTAATAAATCTGAAAAAATGTCAACAATTCTGTGTTTTTCTGTCAATATGGGGTGCTGTGTGTACATTACTGAGGAAAAAAATGAACTTAAATTATTTTAGCAAATGGCTGCAATATAACAAAGAGTGAAAAATTTAAGGGGGTCTGAATACTTTCCGTACCCACTGTATATATATATATATACACACACACACACACACATTTTAATTCGTCTTGTAGATGACCTGGGAACTAAGGTTCACTTAAATTAGGAACTTTAAAGGGGTCATATGATACAATTTCAGTTTTTCCTTTCTCTTTGGAGTGTTATAAGCTCTTGCTGCATAAAGAAGATATGTAAAGTTGGAAAGACTAAAGTCTAAAATCCAAAGAGATATTCTTTATCAAAGTTAAGACTCTGCCATGCCCCCCTGAAACGGCTCGTTCTAACATGCCCCCACATCTCTACGTCACTGTGTGGAAATATTTGTGTAATGCCCCAAATGTTCACGCAAAGAAAGAAGGCGTGGTTTCAGTAACACAGTTAGTGTTGAAGCAGCCATGTCAGGGAGATGCTGTGTGTATCTAGGAGAAAGCAAAAGCACTTTATTTGGACTTTTGAAAGAAGATGCATTTAGGAATCTTTAAGATTACTTACAACAGAACAACAACGCATTTTATGGACGACCATTTTGTGAACCTAGGAGAGGAGGTATTCTGACTTTGCTACAACAATCTGGTGCTTCTGAATCAGCTACTGTATGTATATTTTATTATTAGTTTAAGTATTTGCTATTGAATGTTCAATTGCTGAGTTTTGCGCGTCGCGTGTGTGTGTGTGTGTGAGAGAGAGAGAGAGAGAGAGAGAGAGAGAGAGAGGTCACATCACAGTGGAGTCAGCTGTCTTAACTGTCCGTGGCTTGTGTACTGCAAACACATACGAGCTTCATCACTGTGTAGTTTGGGCTCCTCCTCAATGCATCCTGTAAATGTTGTTATACAGTCTTAAAAATAAAGGTGCTTCACGATGCCATAGAAGAACATTTTTTTGTCAAAATTGTTTCATAAAGAACCTTTAACATCTAAAGAGCCTTTATGTTTCACAAAAGCTTCTTTGTGGTGAAAGAAGGTTCTTCAGATCATAAAAAGTTGAGAAAGAGATGGTTCTTTAAAGAACCTTTGACTGAATGGTTGTTTGTGGAACCAAAAATGGTTCTGTGAAGAACCTTTTAAGCACCTTTATTTTTAAGAGTGTATGTCTTTCACACTTTCAACCTGTTTTTCTTAATTAGTAAAATGCAATTTTATAGGAGGAGTTGAATCATATAGACAACAGGTTTAAGTAAAAATATTGAAAGCAATAGTGCATAAATATAGAAAAAATGCTCCTCTTTATAGTTATTTTTCCAGTTGACTGATGAGCTTATGGACACCGAAGGGTTATTCTGAGGTAAATGTATATTATGTTGCAATGTTTACAAGCTTTACACGTTTTCTGCAGTTTGGAACAATGAATGAGCTTTTACACAAGAAATTTCAGTGCGTTGTACTGTAGGCTATCTTATAAAAAAGTCTGCCTTTTGATGTTAATTCTTTTTCACTATGTACTATAGTATTAAAGAGAAAGATTAAATGGGTTACTTGAACTGAGACACCAAAGCAACCACAGGTGCTGCATTAAAGAGCGCCAAAAACAAAACTGTATTAATTGTTTGTATTTCGGTATGAATTTTGAATAATTTTAAAGCTGATAATTTGTTTATTAAAAAGTAACCAAGCTTTTTGCAATTACTGGACGGCAAGTGCACTTCAAATAATGAAGTTCACACATAAACAGAACAAAGTATAGACCTAAGATCTTAAGAAGCCATATTAGTCATGATTATAAATGAGAATATTGCCAATATCCCCACAGCTGACAGCTTTACCTGTTGTAGTTTGTTCAAGTTGTGCACAAAATTGATGCTTCTTTTCCTCACTTTCACTTCTTACATCTCCATCATGTCGATCTCTCTCTCACTGCACGACTGAGCTGTTTAGCAGGTGTGTGTCAGAGATGAGGACTGTCTGAAACTCTTTTTTCCACTAAAACTTTGATGTGCATCTTCTCAGTTTAATACGTGTACATAGCAAAATATGTGATCGAAAAACAATCAGGAAAAAAGGCATTACATGCAAATTTTTAAGTTATAACATGTAAATACATAGGCCTAGTCGCCAGTGGCGACCTCAGCAAAAACGTCACTCGCAATTTAATATTTTTGGTCGCAAATGCAATCGTTTTAGATGCAGTTTGGAGCCCTGTGTGTGTAAAAGTGTATTCTGTCAGAATCACCACACGAGGAGCCTTTGGTCTTTTTTTAGCAGTGTCATGTCGAGATGAAACGTTAAAAACTTACGTTTAGGGCGTTCTTAGCAGCCTCCGCTTCTGAGCGACTGTCAAAACTCACAAATCCCACCGGCTGCAGAAACACAAAGAAATCAAGGTAAGAAGAAGAAGAAGAAGCTCTTCAAACTGCTCAGAACAGCAGTCTGACACAGATTCATGACTAAGATACAGAGACGACTGAGGGAAAGACAGCATGAAATGACATTCAAAGAACATTTTACTTGCTTTTCCTGTTTGAGCATTGACTACTGTCACTGATAAAACGTTCTTTGACTATATTACTACACGTTTTTTTAAAGGAGAAAGTTATATGATTACCATAAATGATGTAATGATGTTCAGGAGTGGGTTAATATTTCAAATTCAACACACATTACTATCCATGATGGAAGAGAATCCAGAGATGGCAGCTGAATCGGAGGATGGAGATAATTACAAATGGCCTTGTTTGTCCAAATCTATGTCCCTCAGAGAAATACATCAAGCAATAATTTAATAAAGATGCACATACCAGTGAGTAATGTTAAATGTGTTAATTGTCCATCTCATTACTTGATTCTCATTCATCAGTCTAATCTGTCCACCTCAGTTCTGTGAGCAACCTAAAAGACCATTGCTTCGGAAAGAAATAGGCTGCTCAGAAAAGGAAAAATGTGAAGAGCTCAAATGTTTAATCATTTCAAATAAAGAAATTAAAACATAACTACTGCAATTGTACTACTTTTGTGTAAAGTGAAAATTAGTATATTGTGAAACATGCCTTTAATATGTAGTGCAGTTTTTACTACACGATCCGGCTAATATATTTCTATCTTGCATAATAATAATAATCATAATTATTAATATTATAAAAATAAATAAATAAATAAATAAATAAATAAATAAAAAAGACAATGTATAAAGTCATTTGACTTCACTTTGACTTTTGACAGTCTGGAATATTTGAATATCGTGTTTAATAAGACAATAGTAATTAACGTCATAATTATATTGTATTCTTTTAAATACCAAATATTTTACTGTAAACCTTCTAATGCTTATTCAGTTATTTCTAATAAATAATTGTGGGGGGAAATGTAGTTTCAATGTAGCTAGCTACTTTTTCAGTAGGGTAGACTGTAGCTTAACTACTTTCATTTATTTTAATTAAAAAAAAAAAAAACTATATATATTATATATATATATATATATATATATATATATATATATATATATATATATATATATATATAAACATTTTGTTTATATATACAGTTTCAGAGAAGCTTCTCACAGACACAGAGGTTTTCGTTTTAAGCTCTAACCCTACATTGTCCTTATTATCAAACGGGAAGTGTGTCTCCACATCCTTCATGCTTTTGAAAAAGACAAGAAGCATTTCTAAAAATACACACACTTCAAGAATTGAAAGCTTTACACAGGAAGACAGGAAGGAAGGAAGGAAGGAAGTATATGTGGAGATGATGTTAACATCCTATCAATCTAAAACTATTTTAAACAGGTTTTAGTCCTAAACAGTTCTTGAGACCTAACGTGAGATATTTTCTATTTTTATAAGTTAATTTGTTACAACAGCATTAAACTTTGCATGATTGCAAATGAGATCAGAAATGATGAGTGAATATACAGGACCTAAACACAAACACATCTCCAACAGCGTCTCGCTCAAATGACATTAGAAAACAACTCACAATACATCCATCCTGCAACCTCATAGCAACCAACCAAAGCACCCTAGCAACACCATAAACACCATCCACAACACCCTAGCAACCACCTAGCAACCGTCTGTTGCATCTCTGCATCACTCCAGAGCTTCAAATCTCAAGCTTTACAAATGACTGCAAACTTTTGTAAAGCTTTCTCAAGTTAGTCTTGTCAAACCTCTTTTATCTAGTTAACATTGCTGGGATTGTGTTTCTAAAGCTGCGTTTCCACCGCTGGAACTTTACCCAGCAACTAGGGACTTTGGGGTGGTACTGGGTGTGTTTCCACCGCAGGAACAAGGATCTAAATAAAGTTCCGGGTAGAAAAATGCCCCTCAGAAAGTCCCTGCTAGCGAGGTACTACTTTTTCAAAAGTCCGGACTTGGGCGCTAAACATGGTGATTAGTTGAGTTCACGCAGCATTGTGATTTCAACCACCATTTATTCTGATCATTTTTAAAATATTACTGTTATTGTGTCATAAAATGTAGTTTTTGAAGTATTTCAGGTGAGAATGTAGTTGTTTAAAACTCAAATCTGTGGTTTATTTATGAAGGCAGCGGCTATTTAAAAATGTGTTTTGCCGATTTCAGAGACGATCAGCTCCACCCGATCAGCGGGAGCTCAGTGCTCATGTATCCGCCGAGAGCAGTCTCACCTCGGCTAGTCCTTCTGACATTTGCCGCTGGCTCTGATATCTCTTTAGTGGTTAAACATAAAATATAATTCATTTTGGGTAATCTAACAGGTAATCTTTGGTCTTTATTCAATGGATCTATAAGTTAAAATTAACATAAAAAGAGGAAATTGATATTTCGTTTCATTGTAATGTAGGCTGTATACATAAACATTTACCTGAACGAAGTAAATTTCTGCGGCTATTATTATGTTTAAATGAAAACAAAAGGAGGCAGTGGTATTTGATATCCTATTTCGTTTTATTGTAAATATACACTGAGAAAAATTGCAGTAGCCAAGGCGAGCTGACTGATGTTAAGTACGCTGCTGTTTGCAGAATTACCGGACTTGCGTTGTTTCGTCCGCAGGAGATCAAACTCCTGAGTCGAACTCGCAAAGTCTGAACTACCGAGGATGCAAGTCCGAAATTTGCATACTTTGTATTTAGAAACACGCGCAGGCTTACGTCACCAGACTATTTGCCTAATCTTCACGGTACTTTAGACCGCGGTGGAAACGCAGAAAGCAACAGGTCTGTGGGGGAAAATAGTTCCTGGGGAAAAAAGTTCCTGGTACAATTGTCCCGGGTAATTTCGGTGGAAACGCGGCAAAATATAACATCTGAGGGACTGACACACATTTCACAGCTTTAGCAAACAACTTTAGAAAACCCTGGAAAAGGGAAAAGGGCCCATAGAGAATATCAATGCATCGTACAAGAATAATACGCATGACATACTGTACTTGTGATTCATATATTCAGAGAAATCATATATTTCTCACCTGTTTGGAGGTCAATTTGATTAAGGATCCTTCGTAACCCTAATGAAGAGAAACAGAAATGAAGCACATTTTATGCTGACCGTAATTAAATTTAATTCATGGAAGGAAAACACAAAATGTGTGTCTCTTGTGGCAGAGGTGGACAAAGTACAGACACTGTGGGTCAAATATTACTCCAGTAAAAGTACAGAAACACTTGCTTTAAAAGTAAATTTACTTTTTATGTCAAAGCACTGTTTTATTGCTGTATGCAATACTTGCAGTACCTCTGAAGCAACTTACAATACATTACGCATATGAATACACTGACTAGCTTGTAGAATATAACCCTAACCCTAATGTTAAAAAAAAAACCTATAGAAACAAGATACGTGTACTGACAAAGACAAAAAAAAAAAAAAAAAAAAACACTTTATTTTTTTAACAGAGTGGACAGTGAAATTGCTGTAAGTACAGCATTAAAAAAAAAAAAACCCTTCAAGCCCAGCAACACAACTTTAGCTCTATAACTTTATAGCAGCAGCACTGCTTTAACAAAAAAGCAAAGCAGGCAGATTTGTGAAAAGTATGATATTTGTCTTGCAAATTGTGAAGTTAAAGTCATAAGTATCCAGAAAAAAATAAAATAAAAAAAAATACTCAAGTAAAGTACAGATATGGTAAAGCTGTATTTAAGTACAGTAATCACGCAAATGTACTTCATTCCTTGTGGATTCAGATCAAACACACATGAACTTCACCTGAAAAGGCCTGAATAACAGGTAAAGCTCTCTGGGTTTGATGTCCAGCGGCAGACCACTGACAAACAGAGTCCTGACCTGCAGAAAAGCCCAGAAACAGGACACTGAAAACATCTCTGCATCTGATAAACGAGTTTACCCTTACCAAAACTAACCATGGTTAATTATCATGATCAACACTTCACAGTATTACCGGGATTTTAATCTCTTTATGTCAGGATACAGGACTAGAGAGCAGAAGACAATCACAATGACTGAGAAAAGTACAAAAGCTGAACCAAAGATATCATTATGACAGTAATGAAGATCATTAGACCAGCTTTAGTTTGTCTGAAATTAAGAGTAACTCACCTCTTCTCCTGGGCTGCTGGGCTCGTTCTCACTGTTGTTGTTCATTCTGGAGCAGAAAAATGAAATTATAATCATGAGCTCATGCAGCGTGTCTGTCTCCTGTGTGCGCTCCCGCGGTCAGAGGCGCGTCATCACGCCAGCGTGTGCGAGCTTCAGTGAGTAACAATAACATTTTAAACTCTTTTCGTCTCTGGTATAACAAATGGTGAGTGATGCATTTATAAAATTCTGCTGATGATATGAATTAGAAATTTCCCACAAACATTAAAATATTAGGCTACTCTAAGAGAAGAGAGAAAAAAATATTTTATAATATTATTATTATTATTATTATTAATTGTGTGTAAATAATTAATGGTGAGTGTGTGTTAATTTCAGTAGTTAGTTCAATTATTTATGGGTAGTTTGTCTGTAGAGCTTAAGCAGAGAATCATTGCCCTTTATTGCCCACAGACTCGCTGTTTGCTATTTATACACACTGTCATACTCAGTAAAACGAGAACTGTTTTAGAAGTGTTTTATTATCAGCGATCATCAGAAATATAAAGTTCTAAACAACACAATTTAAACTGGTGAATTTAACATTTATATGCCATAATAACAGAAATCACAGTCAAAAAGGTAAGAAGGAAAATAGTTATTTTAAACATATTTGCTTTACATACTCTTTTTGTGGTTACTTTAAGGTATTTATAAAAAAAAAAAAAAAAACTCAAGACTGAATATATTTGGTCAAAAGCCCATGTTATAAAAGATGAAGTGCGATGCAAGCTATTTAAGACAATATTAGCTGATTAGACAGCAATGCTGACCTAAAATGCTAAATGTTTGCCCTCTCTCTTCACCATTCCCACATCTCTGTCCTCAAATACATAAAATATTACTCTCTTTAGACAGATTTTGAAGTAAAGAGTAAAGAAAATACTATACAAAAATTATTGAAACAACTTTTTTATTTACCCTTGCAAGATCCCCTCATAAAAACGCTTCCTCATTGGATCTAAACAAATCTCATTGGTGGCCTATTTTGATCTCAAAAAGTGAGTCTTCACTGAAAGGTGAGGAGCTTTTATACAAGTCTGTTATTTGGTGCCACCGTGTGGACAAGAAAAGAAACACTCCAGACACACATGAAGGAGTATTTAAGGCAGCGGTTCTCGATTCCAGACCTTGCGCCCCCAGCTCTGCATATTTTGCACGTCTCTCTTTGTTAACACACCTGATTCAGATAATCAGCTCATTAGAAGAGAGCTCAGTGCATGAACTGTGTTCCCTTTGACATGCTTCCTACACAGTGTTCATTGCTCCCTACTCCCTGAGCAGGGGAAATCTGTTGAAGTTTACCTCACTTCGGAACATTCATTCACAGATTTTTGCTGCGCAACGTCTTCACACACAGAAAAGTGTGACATCATATACCTCTGTGAATAAATACAATTTAAATTCACGTCTTGCACGCTTTAATGCACTTTGAATGGAACATATACATTTGCTTCGAACTGGAATTATGGCTGAATATCCTGTGATATCCACTTCGCAGGGCACTTACATTCGAATAGAACAAACATCTGAAGCCATAAGAGAAACATACAAAATGTGCAGAGCAGGGGGAGCAAGGACTGGAATTGAGAACCGCTGATTTAAGGTGTCCTCAATAACTTACAACACAAGCTATGACACTCTAAAACAGAAACAGTGTGCACCGACTGAATCAAACACTGATATCTGAGAACCTCAGCTTCTTATCGGAGTGGAGCTTGCTTTCACGGTCTTCTTCAGATGATGGTAATTGGGCAGGATCTTCATCAGGAAGTCCAGCTGCAGTGTTTGAGGCTTGAGAGGACAGAGACGGTCAGAATAACAGCTGGCATCTCAGGTTTATCAGAAACACACGGTGTGTGTGTGTGTGTGTGTGTGTGTTACCTGCGGTCTCTCAGTCTGCACGCGTCTCAAACACTCAGAGCCGTAGATCACGGTGTTTTCTGGAATCACTTCACAGGTGTTCATCGCACAACACGCTCCCACGATACACCCACTGCTGAGGATCATGCTTCAGCCCACTTCAGCTGAACACACACACACACACACACATATCACACATTACACACACACATTGTGTGATGACACAGACTGTCATCACTCAATGGCTGGATGTCTAAGTGGTGCCCGCAGAATAACATAGGTTTCATAGACAATTGGAAGAGCTTTTGGGGCAGACCTGACCTGTTGAAAAGAGATGTTCTTCATCTTCATCCCTCCAGGGGTGGTGCCGCTCTTCTCTCTAGAAATATGGCACATAGAGTTTGTACTTGACTAACTGGGGCCCAGGTCAGGAAGCAGACAGACTGGCTAAACCGACCATCTGCTAGCCGCCTCACGTCACAGAAGTCAGTTAATTCTCAGCACATAGAGACTCTTTCACCTAGATATCACACTATAGAGACTGTGTCTGTTCCCCCAACTAGAAAATACAAAAGACATCCAAACCAATTTAAGAGTAACAATTTAATTAATGTTTAACAAATAAAAAACAGATGTAATATAGATAATCAAATGATAACGCTTGGCTTATTGAATATCAGGTCCCTTTCTACAAAAGCACTTTTTGTAAATAGTGTTAAAACCTGATGATTACATTATTTTATGGGGAGAGTTTGACTCCTAACCCTAAGGTTGTGGGTTCGAGTCTCACGCCAGCAATACCACGACTGAAGTGCCCTTGAGCAAGGCACCAAACCCCCAACTGCTCCCCAGGCATCGCAGCATAAATGGCTGCCCACTGCTCCGGGTGTGTGTTCACAGTGTGTGTGTGTTCACTGCTGTGTATGTGCACTTTAGATGGGTTAAATGCAGAGCATGAATTTTGAGTATGGGTCACCATACTTGGCTGCATGTCATATTACTTTTTTCACTTTCACTTTTTAAATGAGTCTACCTCCCAAGATTACTGTTATAAACATGAGCCACGTCCAAAAGGTAAAGGGGTAGGTGTTGCTTCAGATTATAACAATGTTTTCAGTATTACTCAGAGGGCAGGCTTTAAGTATAACTTGTTTAAAGTAATGGTGGTTCATATAACATTATCCAGAGAAAGACATGCTAATGATAAATCCCATGTGATGTTTGTACTGGCTACTGTATACAGGCCACCATACAGACTTCCTGAAAGAACCGCACTGACCCGAATATAAGACAATGTTTTTTTTTTCTTGGAAATATATCTGAATAAATGCAGTCATCTTATATTCATGGTCTATACTTTGACATGTCAGTAATACAACTACAATAGGTGGCACCAAATATGCATAAAACAAGTGTGCCATGAAATACGTAATTTAATGTGTGTTGTAAAGATTGTGAGCGAAAACTAAAGAAAAAGAAAAGCTTACAGCAGCATGAGTTGTGACTGTCATGTAAGCGTGATGGGAACAAACTTCCGCTGTATGTGATTTTAAAACGTAAGACAATACCCAGATTTGAAGACTACAATAAGATTTCACTTCTACTGTTAACATTTTTTTGGTAGGCTGCTATGAGATGGATAGATCAAAATGTTATAGGTCTATAATTCAGATGGGCTACCTGTTATTTTTATGGTATATCTAAAAGTGTACATTTTTAAATGTGATTGTTGGTACATTTTACCAGTATTACCATACTTTCAAAACAAAAATTAAAATAGGAAAAATATGCAATATGAAAATAATTTATATATATATATATATATATATATATATATATATATATATATATATATATATATATATATATAAAATAACCAGACGCCACCCGATCTAAATATTCCCTCACAGTTAAATAGTAATGACTTTATGAATTTCTTCACTGATATAATAGATAACATCAGAAACATAATAACAAATGTAGATTCTACAGCATCCAATAATTCAGCTTCATACATTGCAAACAAAGATAAACTACAACTATACAACTATAGGACAGGAAGAGCTAAATAATCTTATCACTGCATCTAAACCAACAACGTTTATTAGATCCTGTACCCACTAAATCACTGAAAGAGTTGTAACCTGTAGCAGAAGAACCACTTCTCAATATTAATAACTCATCAATATCTTTAGGTCATGTCCCAAAACCATTCAAGCTGGCAGTTATTAAGCCTCTTATTAAGAAACCACAACTAGATCCTAGTGAACTGGCAAATTACAGACCCATTTCAAATCTTCCATTTGTCTAAAATTTTAGAAAAAGTTGTGTCTGCTCAACTGTGCTCCTTCCTGCAAAAAATGATCTCTATGAAGAATTTCATAGAAGGGGGTTTCAGGCCCCATCATAGCACAGAAACTGCACCTGTTAAAATTACAAATGACTTGCTTCTTGCGTCAGTCCAAGGTTGCATCTCATTGCTAGTTTTACTTGATCTTAGTGTTATGTTCGACGCCATAGATCATGACATACTCATAGATCGATTACAAAACTATACAAGTATTCAAGGGCAGGCTTTAAGATGGTTTAGATCCTACCTGTCCGATCGCTACCACTTTGTTTATTTAAATGGGGAGTCATCTCATTTATCACCAGTAAAATACGGAGTGCCACAAGGATCTGTCCTAGGTCCTCTGCTATTTTCAATATACATGTTGCCCCTTGGTAATATTATTAGAAAATAGGTGATTAGTTTCCACTGTTATGCTGAAGATACTCAACTATATTTCGCAATGATACCAGATGAAACTTCTAAATTATCTAAGCTAACAGAGTGCATTGTAATGCACTGCTAGGTGCTTGTCCTGCATCTTCAATAAACAAGCTACAGTTAGTCCAAAATGCAGTGGCTAGAGTCCTCACCAGGTCAAGAAAATATGATCATATTACACCAATTCTACAGTCTCTGCATTTGCTACCTATTAAGTTCCATATCAGTTACAAATATTATTGCTTACCTAAAAGGCCCTTAATGGTTTAGCTCCTGCGTACCTAACATGTCTTCTACCACACTACAATCCATCACACTCCCTAAGGTCACAAAACTCTGTTTTTTTGGTAGTACCTAGGATAGCAAAGTCCACTAAAGGATGTAGAGCTTTTTCGCATTTGGCTCCCAAACTCTGGAATAGCCTTCCTGATAATGTTCGGGGCTCAGACACACTCTCTCTGTTTGAATCTAGATTAAATACACATCTCTTTTGCAAAGCATTCAAATAATGCATCTTATAAACTTGGATTGCAGTTATAGCTGATCAAATGCGCATTATTACTCTTTAGCTTGGGTTAAACAAATTAATTTTACATGGTTGGAACAGCAGCTACGCTAATTATGTCTCTATTTGTTTCTCTGTTTTTGCCATGAACACCTGAGAAGAGATGATGCCAACACGTCAGAGGACCTCAGATAATGCCAACCCTGAAATACCATACCAAATTTGGCTACAGGTTTGATTGCATCATATAATAATTGCTGTTATTAGCGTTCATCATCTGTTTGATTAAGTCTTTAATTGATTTTTCCATACATTTCTGCCATATATACATAAACTGACAGTCACCGCTGATAAGCTACTACTAAATATTATAGAAACTTAATTTTCTGTAAAGTTGCTTTGCAACAATTTGTATAGTAAAAAGTGCTATACAAATGAACATGAATTAAATTGAATGTTAAAGGTGTTGAAATTATGCAGCCAAGCGATGATATCTCAGATCATTATCTAGTCTTGTGCAAATTTCATATAGCTAAAACTGCAAATTCTAATCCTTGTTACACATATGGTAGTAAAGTTGCTCTGTTACTGTAAGACTGCTTTGTAAGTAATCTTCCTGATTTATCTCAATTCCTCAGCATATCCAATACCTCAGAACAACTTGATGAAACAGAAACTAAGGCCTCTCTTTTCTAGCATTTTAGATACGGTTGCTCCTTTACGCTTAAAGAATATTAAGGAAAACAGTCTGACACTGTGGTATAATGAGCACACTCACATGAAGGGTCTGAATACTTAGGACCATGTGATATTTCAGTTATTCTTTTTTAATAAATCTGAAAAAATGTCAACAATTCTGCGATTTCTGTCAATATGGGGTGCTGTGTGTACATTAATGAGGGGAAAAATGAACTTAAATGATTTTAGCAAATGGCTGCAATATAACAGAGTGAAAAATTTAAGGGGGTCTGAATACTTTCCGTACCCACTGCATCTAATATTCTAATCCGTTAAAGGATTTTTAAATCCAATTTGTTCATAATACAACTATTTCAGACCCAGAAGGATGCTTTATTATCATAAACATATCAATTAATAATAACCCGTTAACAATTGCCAACATTAACAGCCCAAATTCAGATTCATTTTTTTTTCTTCCATTTTAAATCTCTCCAACTGCCCGGTAATTATAAGAGACAATTTTAACACCTTAATTGACCCATCACTTGAAAGATCCACATGCAATAAACAACACTTACAATCCACTGACACAATAATACAGTTCATGAGAGATTTTGGCCTTGGCAATGGTTGGAGGCTAAAACATCCAACTAACAGAAAACACAAATTTTACTCACCGTTTCATCATAGCTACTGCCGCATCAACTTTTTCCTAACTAGTAACTCAATCATACCAAATATCTCTGAATACAAAATCCACCCCATCAGCATCACTGAACACACTCCAATAACACTCATATGGAATCCAGCTAATTTACATAAATACACCAGTAGATCGTGCTTTAACATAACTCTCCTTAAAGACCCGGGGTTCGACAGTTATAAAATAGAGTGGACATCCTTCCTAGTAATAAATGACTCCAAATTCGTCAGCTTCATTGCTTTGGGAAACAGGCAAAGCAGTACTACGAGGTAAAATCATATCATTCTCCGTCCATAAAAAGAAAATTGAAAAACAAGAAGAAATCAGACTAGAGGAAAAAAATAAAATAACTTGAAATATTACATTCAAATAACCCTGCCACCCCCATCCCCGTTGGGCAAAGGGTCAAAATGATCATTTGTTTATGCTTTGTGAACACTCTCGCCTTGCACAGCAGCACCATTGCGCTGCAAAGATGTACCCAGAGAAGTGCAACTATTAGACGACCGATCTTCATTTACAAAAGTCAAATATTCCCCTTCAGAGTCAGAATTGGCTAATAACATTTGCAACACATCCTCACGGTACAACTTTTTATTAGCCATTTGGCGATTTTCTCTCACAAATCTCTTACAGATCTCACCATTTACTCGCACGCTATGAACTACTTCCGCATCAATGACACGATAGCTCACTTGCTCTGCTATTTCCTCGAACACTTTGAATAGGAACTGAACATAATGTTGGTCAAAAATCGAAGTACTACATGTCTGCCATCTAGTGGTAAGGAATACAAATGAGATATTACACCATATTAGGAACTACAGTCTATTTTATTAAGTATGACGTCTTGTCGCAATTTTGCGACTTTGGCGCTTAGAGGGTTAAGTGCTATAATCAGGTCCCCAGTGCATCTACCAACCAAGGAAAGGTGAAAAAGATTAACCCAGTAACTTTTGGCGCTTTCCACTGTGTGGTACGACTTGGCACAGCTCAGTAAGGTACGGTACGGTACGGCACGGCACGGTTTGTGTTTCCACTGTAGTTTAGTATCGCTTTAGAGTGGGCAGGATTATTCACATGTCATTGTAATAGTGCCGCCTCTACTGCTAGGACTCCTAAAAAAAAAAAAAACTTTCATTCTGTGTCACCCCATCAAGCTCTCACTAGATCCGCTCCCATGCTATCAGCAAGAGGAGCGTCTGTACTTCCGCAACAGACAACAAAACTTTTTGGTTGTAAAAAAAAGGTGCGCTCGTTCAAAAAAGTTGCGTTCGATCCTTGGCTGGCTGTGCTGATTTAAATCTAGCGGTTTTTTTTTTTGTGTGTGTTTGTGTCGCAAGTTCAGTGACACAGGTAGTGACAATTCTTATTTTTATATTCATAAAAAAGCTTGCAATATCCTAAGAGTAATGTTGTGGTAATATCCTAATATCCTTTCAACTTTTAAGGGTAGTGTACATCCCCATGGCTTGTGTCAGCACTGGTCGATGCATTGATTTCTTTAAAGGGAAGCATCAGCTTCAGTTTTCCCCCCAGTGTTTACTCTCACGTCACTAGCTCTGCTCTTATAGCCTGTGACCGGAAGAGAAGATGAGTCATTTTGAGGGGGAGGGGAGGTTAACGGTTTTGATTAAAGATTATGAGGGCATATGAATTAAAAAATAATAATAATAATGAAGTGCACGGATAAATTATTTATAATAAACACTGCAGTATTCCAATAAAAATATATGATTTTTAAATATTGTTTCCATGGTTACTTTAAGCAACAATGGAGTACCAGCTCTAATGCCACGGTGAAAGTCATCAAAACACAGACGAATACAAAACACTATTTAGAGTCCCATCCTCAGAGGAGACAACAGAGCAGTGGATTTATTGATTTATTTACTGTATATTGCTGCTGCCACACAGATCTAAAATAAACATGCAATGTCCATGTCCATGTGCTTCAGATGTGTGCACTCAGAAAACCCTATATCAGAAGTTAAAAATAATGTGGTTTAAAACGCATGATTTCATTGTGATAAACATGATAATCCGAACCAAAACAAATGTTTTGAGCTGTAATTATGCAGCTCTTTTCTGGAAAAGGGGGCGGGGGGCAGCAGCTCATTTGCATTTAAAGACACAGACCCGGAACCCAGCGTGTTTCTGCTTCCACTCGAAATAGTTATTTTCAAAATGATATAATAAATGATCTGTGAGGTATTTTGAGCTGAAACTCTACAGACACATTCTGGGGACACCAGAGACTTATATTACATAATGTAAAAAGGGGCATAATATGTCACCTTTAACACATCACTGATCATCACTTTATTAAATCGGGCTGCTGGAGGAATAACACCAGAAAGTGCTGACAGATATAAACGCGATATTGTTGACACAGACGGCTATCTAATACACAGACTGGATCAGGAGCTCACACAAGTGTGTATGATTACACACGTTTAATTCACTAAACTCAAGTTCATTGTGTCACGATGATTAAATGAACACTCATCCTTTATATAAGGATAATGAGTGTGACATCTTGTGATCATCTGAAGGGCCCTCAGTAGGGAGCATCTTCTTTTGGAAAATTAAACTTATAAATATTATAAGTTATATAATACGATTATAGATATATAATAGTAAACTGCTGCTGCTATTTTTCTTCCAGATTATTAATAATGCATGATAAGAGAGAGGCAGGTATCATTTGTTGATATAAGTTACATTTTAATATGAAGTTTGTCCGGGTGTGTCCGTTTTAATGTGGATGTTTTGATTTTTAAAGACACACAAAAGTCTGTACCACATTACAGGCATCGTTGCAGATGCATTCGCAAGATTTATCCGTAAAAACGTGACAAACCCCTGTTTTTACCTTTTCTGCCCGGTTTGTTTTGCATTCTGACCGCCATCTTTTCGCACTCGCCCGATGACGTCACCACTCGACTGAGCCGCCTGGCAGCGATGATGATTGATGATGTCTGTTCAGAGTCAGAGATCTGCGATTAAGGAGTCAAATCAGAGCCACACACACACACACAATCCAAACGAAGGCTGTCACCACCGATGATTGGTGCTGTATTAAACAATGTTTTTTTAACAAGGTTCGGGAGGAGCATGTCAGATAATTAGCCTAATCAACACCGGTGGACCACAATCAAGTAATCAATACCACAGCATAAATACCGCTGACTTACCTCTATCCATTGGCGGTTTATCAGCATCCCTCCTCCACCCCAACTCCTCACTTCAAGTTCACTTTACAACTAGACGGGGAAGGGGGTGTACTCTAGGTTCGGGCCATTCCCGAGCTCGGAGCCCTTCCCCGGACAGCACCCCAAATACGCATTCCATGCCTCAGCTAATAATATGTAAGTGTGAAATAGTGAAATGAAGAAGATGCTCAGTCGCATCAGTTCATGCATTTAGTTCACGAGCTTTAGGTGACTGGAATTTGAGAGAAGATCAGAATGAGTTTCCTCACCTCCAGAGACACTGATTCATTTAATGATATCATTATTATTAGTAGTAGTAGTAGTAGTAGTATATCATTCAGTTTCAAACTCACAGAACATCCCTGCTGGAAAAACTAAAACAGAAATTCTGATGCTTTCCACTACAAACACCATTACAAACATTACAAACCATCAACTTTAAACCATTCAAAAATGGTTTTCTGTAGTCTGTTTTAGTAAATATTCCATTAGGGTTTCTTGGTTTTAACAAGCCACCAATAAAAATGTGATCCATTACCAGTAGAGACCCACAGGGTCCATTAGTTTCTATTAAAACCAATACAAGTCTCATTATAACAAGTAAAACCATTACAAATCCTGTGATGGCTTATATTGTTTTTTTATTTTTTATTTTATTAAATTATTTTAAGCAGAGAAGGTCACATTTTGTCTCAGAATCTAAACAAAAACGTCTCAGGTTACGAATATAACCATGGTTCCCTGAGTAGGGAACGAGACACTGCTTCCCTCTAGGGGTTGCTATGGGGAACACCTCGTCGTGACCCGTGTCTGAAGCATACATTGAAAAAAACACCAACGAGTTGGCTGGCGACAGCCTCTGACTTAACTACCGGCATGACTATAAACAGGCACCGGGATAAGGAGTCATTCACTTCTTCGTCTGAAGCTTGCGTCCGAAGCATGGCAGGGAGCTAGAGGACGCAGTGTCTCGTTCCCTACTCAGGGAACCATGGTTACATTCGTAACCTGAGATTTTTTATTTTAATTATTGAATGAAATTATTATTCTAGTGGTAGCTATGGGGAAAAGTTTACCCTCGCCGCCATGCTGAGGGGAGTGCAGGCCAGAATCATGGCGAACACTAAGTACCAACTCTACCATTTCCATGGGAGTTGCCCCTGGGACGTTTAGACGGCTGTCTGTGACAGTACCCCTTACGGCCAAAGGCCTAAGCTACATACCCAACTAAATTGTTAGGGCCTCGGCTCGGGGTAGAGCTGAAGGCTTGGAATCAGGAAAGATTCCTTTAAAGGGATACGGCTAAGAACATACCATTTTATACTAAGTCTTGCCTGTCACACAGGGGCTACCGCTTGCTCTCGCAAAAGCTTGCTGAAGGAGCTGTCTCAACAGATCTCCAGTAGCAACACCCTGTTTAGATTGAAAGAATGCAGAATACTACCATGCGAACTTACCACAGTGTGGATTTCAGAAAGTGTGCAAAGACTTCACGTGCACACTTACCATAGCATGGATTTTCAAATACTGTTCTAAGGAAGGGCTCTTGTGGCACTCTGATAGAGCAGCTCATAGATGGAATGGTGCATCTCAAAACAGTATGTTTGAGAGTCATCAACTCGATCTGTGGAAATAATGCTGGAGCGCTCTGGGGAAAAACAGTGAACTCAGTCTCATATGAGAGGAGAACTCCGAATCCAGAGTAGCGCGCCAATAGGCGACCCTTCTTAGAGAACTACCATGAGAATTGCCCAAATAGCCCCTCATGTTGAGGGAAGCGATGCTTGAAGTTTATAAACGAATACACACTGGCTGAATGGAGCCCAAGGAACCAAGGTCTAATCATCTCAAGAAAGGGAACGAGGCGGAGTGCATAACCCTTACCATACAGGATTTCAGAAAGTGCACAGAGTCTTGCGTGCACACTTACCAAGACGTGGATTTTTAGAAAGTGCGCAAAGTGTTCACGTGCACACTGACCACCATGTGGTTTTCAGAAAGTACACAGAGCTTAGTTTGTGTACCTAAAGGTTCCTAAGCATCGCAGAGAAGACTTCTGTAACTGCCACCTTCACTTCCCACTGGATGCGACAGCACAGCTAAGCGGCCAGGAGACCCCTCAGAGTGACCTGGCCGGACATCCATGAAATTCCCTGCAGTGCTGTGCTAGGCCTGATGATCAAGGAGGCTCCCGCAGAAAACTGTGATCTCAGCCGCCTTAATACCGGAACATGAAGCCAGATGGCTGGTGCTGACGAGTGTTTAGTAAACACTGTAACTGAGCACTGCAAAGGACACTCACAGAGTTTATTAATAGACACATAACCACCAGCAATTTACACATAAGTATATACAGAAAGGGTTATTTTTATACTCTGTAGCGTATGAGGCCTGAACCAGACAAATTAAAGATTCGATCGTGAGCATGGTTGAAACAAGAGAAGCCAAATTCCTCGGAAAGGCAATAGGATGCTGTAAATCAACTCCTAGCACCACAGTCTGATAACCAACCAACTCTTTCAGAGAACAGCTTTCAACATTAACACCATTAGTACAATTATTGACAATTTCAATTCGAAGAAGAGATTGTCTAATTTGGGGCAAGTAATCGAAGAGATGGACAGTCTGACCCTCACATGTAAAGCTGTGAGAGTAAACAAGATCTTTGGATTGACTTCCCCCCACCTAGCAGAACCAGACTGAAATTCCTAAGGAGACCTGTTAACCCCTCTGGTCTTCACAGGACATATCCTTACTCCCCAGAATGGCACAGAGAATGCCTTCCAATGCATATATGCACCTAAATGAACTCAAAACATACTTCTAAATGGATATCAGTCCATTGCTTAACTCCATATCATTTATGTAACCCACACATTTGATTATAATGTTTCTAATCACTTATTGTGTATGTCTTTTTAAATAACTCTTGAATAGCCTTAAGGGATCATATTCATGTTTAGTATGTGTGTGTTCGAATCCTCTTGCTTGAAACGTTTCTGACCATCAGTTATTTGTCAAATGTATCATATTCTTGTTATAGGAATCATGTCCAAATTATGCCCTGCAAGAGCCGGAAAATTCGGACCACGTGCTTGATAAGATAACATATGATTTATGAATGGGTGGGACAAACAATGCAACACCCCGAGAAAAGACAATATCAAATTGGTCAAGACAACATTTGAGGTGTGGCCAAAATGCCAGTTTAAATACTCAGGACACCATCTAACTTTGCTTTTAGCCTTTGCTTTTTAGCTTTTGCTTTTAGTCATGCTTTGTCATCACTTTTAGTGTTCTTTGAGCGCTGTTCCAGCGTGCTTCGGCCTGCACGCCTGCTGCTACTTAGCCACGATGAAAAAGAAACACCACCTAGTCTCGTCAAACTTTACTTCTGTTCTTTTACTTTAGTTTCTTTTCTTTTCCGTTTGAGAGTTTGTGTTCTGAGTTAAGTTTTGTAACGCCGTGTCTCAGAGTCTGACCTCGCGTGCCCCGTCTGAAACTTCAACCAGCCCACAACTCCGCATCGTCAGCCTACGCCCAACCACGGGCTTCCCAAGACGTCACTTCAACGACTACTGATCTTCCAGCCAATCAGCAACTTCGGGAAACCCCCTTTTCAGCGACAACAAAGGGAACCCCGTTAAACAGGCACACAAGTAACCTCCAGACTCACATCTGTACTGGTGTTATCTTATATAATTTTTAACCTCATTGAGGAACTCAGTGCGAGGGTTAATTAAGTGATTAATGGTTGTTCATGTCTATGCAATTTCACGTATTGCTGTAAACTTGGGATTTCACATTTTCGTCCTCTTAAACTCATTCTTTCCTAACTTTCTATCTTCCTGCAACTTGTGTGAATGTGTGAGTGCATGTGCTTATGTGTTAGATTAGTTTATATGTCTTAGATTTATCTAATAAAGGCTCATTCATATTGAAAAGAGAAGTATCTTGTGTTTTGTGCTTACAAGTTAATGTCTTAAACTGCCGATTTTGTTACTGTGCTAATTAATAGTGTTTTCACTATACTTTGGATATTAATATCCAGCGCAGATTTGATGTTAAACGGCTCGTTCATTGAATCGCTGGCCATTTCAGTGATCAGCCGTGAAACAGTGATTCTGTTCAAATTCCCTTTAAAATCTTAAATGATTCCCTTTGAGCTAAATTGACCTGTTTCCCTTACAACTCCCACCCTCCTGCGCTGGAGCCCCGCTCAAGGGGTGCCTCCTTTTAGTCCGGACCATCAGTAAGGTGGTTGCTATAAACATAGAACCAGCAAAAAACATTATAGGTTCAGCATAGGAGACTGTTAAGTGAGAAGTTTCCACCTAACCTCGATCAGGTGGAGAGCTGGTGGTTATAGGGGAATTAGGAAGGGGAGGATAAAAGCAGAAGTTAAAAATCCCTAAAGGGAATGAGTAGATACCTCGGTATCGCTCTGATTCAGACGAGAACGCTGCCTCGTCTGGATCACATCCCTTAGGTTCTGCTTACCTCCTTGTGACCCACAGTTCCTCTTACCCTTGCCCGCAGGCGGGGGAGGAGCGCGAGTCGCGACACTAGCCTTCTGTGCCCGTCTTTGATCCTCAGATCGAGAAAGGCCAGGACCCCTATGTTGTTTGGGCTCAGACCTGGACCTTCGTGGAACGAAGGATCTTAAAGCAGCGGAGTGCACCTTAGTCTCCCCGAACTTCTCGATCACCGTTTCAACGGAAACACCGAAAAGTTCAGAAGGCGAAACCTGAGCATCGAGAAGAAAGCCTTTTCTTTCTTCCTGATGTCTGCCAGGTTCATCCACAGAAGTCTCTCCGCTACCACCATGGCTGCCATAGTCCTGCGCATGGCAGAGGCGGCCTGCTTGGTAGCCTGGAGAGAGACCTGTGGTGCAGCACAGCAAGGCTACCTGATCAGGAAAAAGGCCTTCGCCTCAATCCAGGTCTCTTAGCAGATCAGTCTGATATGCTTGAAGCACCACCATCGTGTGTAATAAAGCCACAGCCTGACCTGCTGCTGCGTATGCCTTGCCATTTAAGCGAGATGTATTCTTGAAGGGGCTTAGATGGCAAGGAGGGAGATTAAGAGAGGATGTCTCCCCCGCAGAGAGAAAGCTCTTTCTACAGGGGGCATCCTCTCATAGCTGTTTTTGTGCATCGCCTCGATGTTGGCAAAACTCTTATGCCGAAACCGATGGATGCGAGAAGAAGTTGCATCTTTCATTTCCTTTCAATCTCTGTATGGAGATCAGGCAGAAATGGAAGGCTCACCTTAGCTGGAGGGCTATGGTCGGAAATATAACGCTCATCGAGGCGGCCTCACGGCGTCACCTTGTTAGCGTACTTTCATGGCAAGTCCAAACGTGCCGTGGCACGATCCATAACCTCCAACAGCTCTACATACGCAGGGCAAGAGAATTGAGAAGGCTCAGCCTCAGCTTCTTCACCATCCTCAGATATCTCCTGCTTTTCCTGGGTAAAAACCCAGCAGAGCACTAACCTCAGTATCAGAAAGTGTTAAAGATATAACATCATCCTCCCGAGGCTCGAGAGCGGAGCTTTTTCATTGAAAAAACACTCACAATGCATGCAGATTGCCTCCTCAAAGACATCGCGTGCATGCTCTTTACCCAAACAAATGACGCAAAGATCGTGTTTGTCAGCGGGTGTCAAATAATGCTGACACGGATGCACACATTGTCTAAACGCTTGCTAGTAGTCGCCATGATAGACAGAGAAAGAGCGCTCTTACCGGTTCTTTCAGATGCACGCTTCAAACAAAACAGTCAGTGAAGACGCAGAAGAGAATGAGAATGAGTTTTCCCGGTGCCTGTTTATAGTTGCGCCAGTAGTGACGTCAGAGGCTGTCGCCTGCCAACACGTTGGTGTATTTTCAATGTATGCTTCAGACACGGGTCACGACGAGGTGTTCCCCATAGCAACCCTTAGAGGACGCAGTTCGAAGTTCCCTTGAAAGGGAACATAATGACATTTCAGCACTTATTTTAGTTATCTTCAACTGCTTTATTTAAACTTCACAAGGTTATTGAGCGAAGCTGAATCAATACTCAATTACAACACTTTTGTCTTTTTCCAGCTGTTTTCCAGCCGAATTTGGATTTGCGTTGTATTCGAAGTCTGCATCACTGATTTTGTCTCTTCCCTGTTTAAACTCTGAAGCTGCTCTAAAACAATCTCTACTGTATACAGAAGCACTTAAATAAAACAAAAATGATTTTCGTGTTATTCTCATGACTTTATTGTAGTCCTACTGCTTTTTAAAGCAGTATGAAAATTGAATGCCCAAAATTGTGATAAAAATAATCGTCATAATGCAACAACTCTTTATAGTTACAGAACACACAGCCAAAGCGAGTGGTGCATTTAATATTCAGAGAGAGAGAGTATAAGAGAGTGAGACATAGAGAGAGACGGGGGAGGGGGAGAGACAAAGAGAGAGAGAGAGAGGAAGATTCCGTGGAGCAGCAGCAAGAAAATGAGCTCCTGATTATCTTTAATGTTGTTTTAAGACAAGACAGACATTCAGTTTTGATGATTTGAAGACTAGAAAGACTTGAAAGAAGATTTAAATTAACCAAAAAAAAAAAAAAACAGTAAGAGGACAGCTAGCTGAGAGTGGCCCAAAAGGGCATACAACTGCCTTAAAAGAAAAGAAAATAAAGAGAAGAAAGAAAACTTTCAAAGTGAGTACAGATATAGTGCATAAGATCTGCAGTCAACTACCTTTATTCTGGGGAAAATATTTGCAAAAAAAAAAAAAAAAAAAAACTGTTTTTTGGACAAATTAAACTACAATATAAGGGCTAACTATAGTGGATATCTGCATATTCATAAAATAATGACAAACTGCCAGCAACTGTCAGAATATTTGAGCAATGACAGAATCAATCCCCATAACTTGCACATACAACGCTACAAATGAGATCTTAAAGAAAAAACAAAGAAAAGCTCCTCAAGGACAGACCAGAAACACTGTACTTGGATTTATATAAGAACGGAGAGGTCAGCAACATCATATTTCATACAGCAGACCCAGAAGCCTGGCACTCAGCGATTAGACAGCATTACCCCACAGAAATCAGAAAGGACATCAGTAACGGATGGAAAGTGCAGGTCAAAGAAGAGAACGATTCAGAATCAGACGTCATGATAACAGCCAACCTATACAAGAATGGGACTGTAATGATTCAGGTCAATCTGAAAAAAAAAAAAAAACATTGAAAAGGACTTTCTCCAAATTAAAGGAAAAGCTCAGCTGAACAATACCAGCCCTACTACACTAAAACAGGGAGAAGACACCTCCATCTCCACCCATCAAGCTACAAATGAGCAATCCAGGGATGAGAGTGAGGAGATCTCCCTTCTGCACAGCATCATCAGTGACATGAAGGAGAAGTTCAGAGAGATGGAGCTGGATCTGGTGCAGCTGAGAGAAGAAGTGCATGGACCAGTGCAGCAGACTGATCCAACAGAGAAAGAGGAGGATTACAGGAAAGAAATAGCAATGCTAAAGGAAGAAATTCAGAAAGATGAGTACAACAAACAGCTGTCTGTAATGAGAGAAGAAATGAGAGAGCTAAAGAGAAGACAGAATGAAAACAAGTGAAAATAGAAAACAACTGCCAGCTCTGAAAGAGCAACTGACACAGACAGGAGAAGAAGAGCAAAGTTTAGAGCAGGCGACTCCTCCAACAACCCCAGCAGCCCTCTTCCACCTGACTCCTACAGTCAAACACAGCCCCAGATCCTACTCCTGATGGACTCCAGTGGCAGATTTGTTGATGAAAATAAACTGTTCCCGAAAAGAAAAATCTAAACAAATATGGTACCCAAACACACAGAAGGCCCTTGAGCTCTTGTGTGAAGAGCAGCTGGGTTCCCCCAGCCATATTATCATCCACAATGGCACAAACAACCTGACAGTTCAGCAAGAGAGAGTAGCTCCAGCTTTCATTAATGTAGCACAGAAAGCATTATCCAACTTCCCCAACTCCAGAATCATCCTCTCCACCCTGCTGCTGCACTCTGATTTCCACCCAGACACCATCAGGCATATAAACACAAGAATGTCTAGAGACTGGGCCCTAAAGCCCAATGTTTACCTGGCTCAACACCCCACCCTCAATCTCAACAGCCTTTACGACCATGTCCATCTCCACAGAAGTGCAGTTCCCATCTTTACCAAGACCCTAAAGGACATGGCACTGACACACAACTCCAGCGCACCGCAGCAACCTCATGGACACCCCACAGAGCAACTACAGAGACACCCTCCAATTCAGCGCCCCCTCCACTGGAGGAACCCCACGACAGACTCACACTGCATCACCAGACCTGCAGCTCCTTCACCCCATCATTCACATGAACATCAGCAGGAGCAGCACCCAGACAGCAGATCACTGATCAACCCCAGCACCACCACACACTCATCTCAGTCCAGAGACCTCAGAAACATCCAGCACATGCTGCCTCTGCTGTGCTCTTACCTAATGGGTTAGTGAAAAAAAAAAGGATAAGAAATGTATGCATGTACATATGCATCTATACACGTGTATTTTTTAATGTAACCAACATGTGTGTTATTTATATGTTTATTTTTAAAAGAACCTCTTAAAGATCTCATTATTTAATGTATTTAAAAAAAAAAAAAAAAAAATGATTATTTATACATTTATTTTAAAAGATATTCTTAGATATGTATTATAACATTTAAAATATTCTACCTGATCTGTTGATTCAACTTCAGAAACAAAAGTGGGAGAAGCCTACTTCAGCTCTGTCAGTCACTGGGCCTGTACATAGTGAACGGTCACATACGAGGAGACTCTTTTGGTTGTAACACCTTTAATTATTTTCTTGGTAACAGTACTGTACATTATTTCATCACATACATTGATCAAGTGCATCTCAGAGCATTCACAGTCAGTCCTCAAACACCTCTGTCAGACCACTGTAAAATTACACTCAAAAACCATAAAAAAAATTACACTCAAAAAACAAAAAACTCTAAAATCATCTCAAACAATGAAATATACAAACAGCCCTCTCAGTTATTAAAGCTGCATCAATCCTACAAATGGACAAAAAACAGCAAAGAAAACTATCAAAGTGCAATAGAAAGTCAAACTATCAAATTACTATTGGACAAATTTATAATAAACACATATCCACAAAATAAAGTAGGCATAGATCTGGCACTAAAGGACGTTGTAGACATATTCCACCAATCAGCATCCATGTGCAATTTGAAAAAAATCATCAAAAAGAAAACCAAAAAACACCAATGAGAAGTGGTTTGACGATGAGTGTAAAAGAATTAGAACGACAGTACGAAATCTTTCAAATAAAAAAACACAGAGATCCTGACAACCAAGAGCTCCGTCTTCAGTATCATGACACTCTTAAAGTGTACAAACAAGCTCTAAAAGCAAAAAAGGAAGAGCATACACAACAATTATTTCAAAAAATGGAGTAATCAATAAATACCAATAACTTTTGGAACAATTGGAACATAGACCACAAAAGGAAGAATTGGCCATTAAAAATGAGAACATATGGAGAACACACTTTGAAAATCTCTACAAAACAACTGAAACAAATCCTGCTCAAAAAAAAAAAAAAAAAAAAAAAAAAAAAAATTTGAAATCCTAAAAGAAAAGATTAAAGACAACCGGAATCCCCTGGATTTCCCAATCACAGTAAATGAGCTAAAGACAGACTACATGCGCTAAAACCAAACAAGGCATGTGGCATCGACAGAATATTAAACAAGATGATCAAATACACAAATGACAAATTCAAAACTGCAATAACCAAATTATTCAACATTGTCTTGAGTGTATGATATTTTCCAGACCCCTGGAATCAAGGCCTAATTACTCCCATATTTAAACAAGGAGACAAGTTTGAACCAAGCAATTAAAGAGGCATGTGTGTCAATAGCAACCTGGGGAAAATATTCTGTTCGATTATTAACAAAAGATTACAAAACTTTCTCAAAACCCACAAAATCTTGGAAAAAAAATCAAATTTGATTTCTGCCCAAACACAGAACATCTGACCACATCTATACCCTCCACACTATCATTGATAAACATGTACACCAAAACAAAACCAAAATCTTTGCTTGCTTTATCGACTTTGAAAAAGCTTTTTATTCAATCTGGCATGAAAGACTCTTTCTAAAACTATTGGAAAATGGGATTGGAGGGAAAACATTTGATTTAATCAGCACCATGTATAAAAACAATTCATGTGCTGTAAAAATATGGAATAATTGAATTGACCATTGAGCCCCACTCTGTTTAACATTTATATAAATTAATTAGCCAAAGAATTAAACAATTCGACTGCCCCCGGCCCAATCCTCACTGAATCAGAAATCAAATGTCTCCTCTTCGCAGATAATTTAGTCATTCTGTCAAAAACAAAAGAGGGACTACAACAGCTCCTCGACATCATTGAGACATTGAATCAAACATAGGCTCTTAAAATCAGCCTAGCAAAAACAAAAATAATGATTTATCAAAAGAGACCCAGGTGTAAGGAAAATAAATACAATTTCAGAGCAGGAAACCAGGTCCTCCAACACACCCATGAATAGACCTCCCTGGGACTAAAAATCAGCTCAACAGGGAACTTCAATCTTGCTGTGAATGAACTGAAAACAAAGGCACTGAGAGTCTTCTACATGAAATTACAATTCAAACCTAGCTAAAAATTCTTATGGCAGTGAGATAATGGGGACCTCTAAAAACCCAAGATTTCTCTAAATGGGAAAAACAAGAAATTGAAATTATGCACACCCAAATTTGTAAAAGCATCTTAAAAATTAACAGAGCAACCCCTAACAACGTGTGCAGAGCTGAATTAGGACAATACCCATTATTAATTAGTATTCAGAAGAGAGCTGTGAAATTCCAGCAGCACCTGAAATACAGTGCTGCGAGCTCTTACCAGACTGAAGCCCTGCAGTGATCCGAGCTCATATCAGACTGAAGCCCCGCAGTGATCCGAGCTCGTATCAAGCTGGAGCCCCACAGTGATGAGAGCTCAAGCCCCGCAGTGATCCGAGCTCCTATCAGACTGAAGCCCTGCAGTGATCCGAGCTCATATCAGACTGAAGCCCTGCAGTGATCCGAGCTCATATCAGACTGAAGCCCCTCAGTGATCCGGGCTCGTATCAGACTGAAGCCCTGCAGTGATCCGAGCTCGTATCAAGCTGGACCCCCACAGTGATGAGAGCTCAAGCCCCGCAGTGATCCGAGCTCTTATTATAATGATGAAGCTGTGGTGTGATCCGAGCTCATATCAGACTGAAGCCCCTCAGTGATCCGGGCTCGTATCAGACTGAAGCCCTGCAGTGATCCGAGCTCGTATCAGACTGAAGCCCTGCAGTGGCAGGAGCAGAACCTGCAGAAGAGCGCACTTCTACAGCTGGTGCTCAAACTAAACCCAAATCAGCACAGCACAATCCGGCCCAACCAAATCACACAGTTACAAAAACAACATTACATTTCTTATTGGAAAGATGCCACTAAATTACAAAAGAAGGTGGAGCTGTATTTAGACCTGAAAAGAGACTACAAACCAGCAGAATACCTGAGCTGTGTAAAATATCCCAAATTAAGAAAGACACTAACAAAATACAGACTGGGTGATCACTGTCTGGCTCTAGAGAGAGGACGACACAGACAGAAAACAGAGACTGTGTTCACTGTGCTCCCAGAAAGAGCTGGAAACAGAGGAACACTTCTTACTGCACTGTGATTACTATCACAACATTAAAGCTGCATATTTCCCCAAATTCCAACAAATTAAACCAAATTTTATGGCATTACCAAATACATAAAAATTAAGTCACATTTAAGGGGAAAATTCCAAAATGATCACAACAGCAGCAAGATATGTATCAGCCTGTCACAATCTGAAAGACTGTCGGCCAGTGGACAAAACTGAAGGCATATAATTTCTTACATGTACTGTTGTGCAAATAATAATAATAATTATTATTATTATTATTATTTTTATTATTATTATTTTTTTATTATTTTTTTTTTTTTAAAACAATCTCTTTAATATTTCTTTAATTTTTTTTTTTTTTTGTGGAAAAAAAAGACAAAAAAAGAAAGAAAGTATACATATACTTATTTACTTAATTAGTATACAGATCTGTTTTTGTTTTATGTATTATATAATGGTTTATTCCTTATTCATGTAATGGACAATGCTTTGGCAATACTGTGCAAGTCATGCCAATGAAGCTTATTTGAATTTGAGAGAGGTTTAGAGAGAGGGGGAGAGAGAGAGACATAGAGGGAGAGGTTGAGAGAAAGAGACACAGAGAGAGCAAGAGAGCGAGAGTCCTGCTGACTCAGATAAACTCAGTGAAAGCAGCAGCGACTGACAGAGGCTCAGGAGACCATGAGGGAGTTTCATTCTAGGTCATTCGGAGTAAAACTGCACTGCAGGGTCAGAGTTCAAAGGTTCAGTGTCGGTCAGAAGAGCTGGTCTGATGCAAATGGACAGACACAGTCATCTCTGGAGGAATGTAAGTCCTGCTTTAAACTCATTAGATCATGACATGTATAATGCTCATTACAGGAAGTGTGTAAATCTACAGTTGTGTTATAAATAACTGAGTTCTCACTGTCTTGTGACTGGATGAAGGCGGTTGCTATGCCGACAGTGTCACGAGTGGCAGTTTGCGGCGGTACCCATGGCAACGAGCTTGCAGGTGTCTACCTGGTGAGGGAGAGACTAAAGAGACGGGCTGATGGGACAGAGCCGGTTTCTGTGGTAACGGTGATGTCGAACCCGCGTGCCGTGCAGCTGTGTGTGCGTTACGTGGAGACGGACCTGAACCGCTGCTTCACGCGAGCCACACTCAGGTGAGATGAACCTGCTCCCTGAGACCATCAAAAACAGGGAAACAGTCTGGGATCAAACCCACAGGAACAAGGGAAACCGCTCATGTTCACAATAGCAAAACAAGACTTCACAATGAGCGAGTAAAGGGGGGGTGGGGGGGTGGGGTCCAGGTTCAGTGGTCCGGCTGATGGGAAACTGCTTTGAGGGTAATTAGTTCCTGAGAAGGGGATCATGGGAAATGGAGTTTAGGAAAGAATAGTCAGTATGGTAATGGAGCCCTCTGGTGGCGATTGGGAGAAATAACAAGGACTGTATTCACAACTATGTTATATTTAAATGAGATATTCCCCGAATGGGAACCGCTTGACCGTTCACATCGCGTGTCATGGCGGATGATCAAACCCACTATAATAATGTAAATAGTACTGTTGTTGTATCATGGAATGTAGTTTAATGTTTTTTTAGGCAGAAATATAGTTGTTTAGACTTCAGATATGTGGTTTGTTAAAGACAGGCTTGAAAATTTGGTAGATCGTCAGTGCTCATGATCCCGCCGAGATCCGTCTCACCTCGGATAGATCTTCTGGAGCTGCTGGCTCTCATGCCTCTATAGTGGTCAAACGTGGCGTGGTTAAACAGGCAGTCTTTCACTCATTAATCTATTATTTTGCTCCAGAGCAAAAGAGACATTTGAGTGTCTGTGAGCAGAGAGAGAGTTGGTAGTTTATGAGAGCTGCCAGTACACAAGAATCATTCACTGCATGACAGCACTGTCAGAAAGAGGCGGGTTAGTAAATAAAAAAAAAATCCTAAGGATGTTAGACCCTAGACAGCCAACCTGGGTCGGTCCTGGAACAGTGAACAGATGCCATTCTTTATTTATGAATTTACACCGGGGAGATGGTCACTGGCACGCATTCGAGAGCTGTTCTTCTACATCATCATGACATCTGCAGCAGCTTGTGCCACTGGCCTCGGCTTTACAGATCTGAGTCAGGAGTGAGACTCACTGAACTTGAGTTTGATTCATCTGACATCTCGCAGCAAATGCCAGATTCAAATATGTTGTGTCTTTCTATTACTCTACAGTGTGTGACTGTTTCTGCATTGCTGCAATGTTAGCCTCACTGTAATTGCAGATTTGTGGGCATGTTCTGACTTGTGTTTGTCATTCTGTCTGTCTGTCAGCGCACCAGTCTCCGAGACCTCGCCATACGAGATGATCCGCTCTCAGGAGCTCAACGCTCTTCTGGGCCCTAAAGGAAGTGCACAGGCAGTCGATCTGCTGTGTGACCTGCACAACACCACTGCAAACACCGGGCTGTGTCTCATCACATACTCTGACTGCGACTGGATCTGCCTGCACATCTGCAAACACCTGCAGGCACGCACTAACACTAGCTCTGCAGGGCCCCCGCATGCTTGATGTCTGTTAGGCTAAAACATATTTATGTCCAACTTCTGTCAGTATTTCTGTGTTTTCAGAGAGAAATGGCCTCCACTCCTGTCAGATATGTTCACTTTGATATTCCTCTCAATGAAGCCTATTCTCTGGATTCAGTGGGGAAGCACGGATTTGGTGAGACACTTCATCCGAAAGTGTTTGTTGTTCACTCATCTATTCATTCTCCAAACATTGTTAACAGACTAGTTTATCAACATCTGTCTGGCATCACATACTGACAGAAAGGAGTCTTGTTCCTCTCTGCAGATTTGGTTATTTTGAAGGAAAGTATTCAGCAGTATTAATGGCTGACGTCATTTAGACAAGCTCTTAAACATCGACTCTGCAGTGAAATGCTGATTCAGACACTTCTTGTACAGTTATGCAGCTAATTTATTGATGGACTGTAATGCTTGACTGCGCTGGGCTTTGCTATGAATAATATTTATTAAATAGACTCTAAACATTCAAAAACATTTATTCTGAGACTAACATTGCTAAAATGTTGGACATGAAAAGCAGTGGCAGCTGCAGCTTGTATTCTGTTCTCTTATCATCACCAGCCACAGCAGGATTTGTGCATGCATCATCTATACATCAATCCATCACAGCAAAGCCATGCATAAGTGTGTTTTTGTTGTTTTTGCTACTCAGCTTTTTAAATCAATATCCCCCATATAAGGATGAGTCAAATAAATGAATGCAACATTATCTTTAAGTGCTATATTTAACTTGACGCAGACTCTTTTCCTCTTAGCGATGGAGATTGGGCCACAGCCTCACAGCGTCGTCAGGTCTGTGATATTCAGTGCCATGCAGGAAGGAGTTCAGCTGATGATGGACTGGATCTGTCTGTTCAACTCAGGTGGGTTTTCAACTACAAACCCCTGCAGAAATCTGTTTGCTGTGTGTGTTTTCATGGCTTGCATGCATCTCTTTGCTCAGGGACGCTGTTTGAAGGAGGATGGGTTGATGTGTACACAATGGTGAAGAATATTGACTATCCACGAGACTCTGAAACACACGTGATCACGGCCGCGGTCCATCCTAACCTACAGGTAGAGAAAGATGATGGAAGTGGAAATGCTGACGCCTCCATGTTCCCGAGAGAGCAATCACAGTGTTAACATCCTTCCTCTTATCATTTCCCTCTCGCAGGACAGAGATTTCTGCCTTCTTCACCCCGGAGACCCCATGTTCCTGTCTTCCTCGGGTGAAACCCTGCGCTACAAAGGGAAAGAAGCGCTCTATCCATTCTTCATAAACGAGGGTGCATACTATGAAAAGGGCATCGCTCTTTCCCTTGCTAGGAAGAGAAGAGTGGAGATTCCTTCAGTCCGCTCAGAGACACTGAGATGAAGAAACAAAAGCATGAACATGAGCTCAAGACGAGTTTATTACTGATGCCAGGGAACACTGCATGTCTGAAAAACAGCCAACATTAAGATATTCATTAAAAACATATGTTCACTGCGTAAATAGTGCACAGATGATGTTTTTATAAGATCACTAACTACACTGGTCGGTCTGTGTGGTCACACAACAGAGCACTGCATGTGATACTGTATCCCACAATGCACCTGACACCACCTTTCAGTCGTCAACAAGCACTGATACATCACCATACATGCTAGCGATCACCAAAAATAAATGTACTGTACAGGAATAAATACAGGTGCTTCTAAATAAATTGGAATGTCGTGGAAAAGTTCATTAATTTCAGTAATTCAACTCAAATTGTGAAACTTGTGTATTAAATAAATTCAATGCACACAGACTGAAGTAGTTTAAGTCTTTGGTTCTTTTAAGGCGAGACACGGCAGGCAAAAAAATCATTTTTGTGCATACTGGTCGATTTTCAGATTATGGTATTTTTTGCTTCTATAATATGTCTTCTTAAACAGGAACACTATAAAAATGACAAAAGTTCACAATAAAATGTTTATTTTTAGGCATTTTGTTCTCATACCGCTGTCAGTTTTCCTTAACTTTGTCTGAAATTAGCATTTTTCAATCAGATATATCTCTGTGGTCGCACTTGAAAACAGCAAGTGTTTGATATCACCGGAAAGCTCGTTCTGTTCAGCTTAATGATAGCCTGTCTATATTTGATCATTTCCTATGTAGAGCTCACCAATAGGGAAAATATAAAGGCTGATCTAAACCAGGAGATGAAATTTCATTGGCTGAAGTCAATTTCTCGTGACCTGATTCGCCGAAATATATCACGTGACATGCTCCCTAGCTCACAGAAACAATGACATCAGTGCAGTGAAGATGGGGAAAATGCAGAAATTCCATGCTAACGCATCAAAAAAAAAAAATGTAAGCAGCTATCTATTGCAAGATTAAGTAAGGAAAGCGCTTGCAAAAAAAGCATTCGTTTGCGAGAATGATTAAATAAACACTAATAGTGCATCAAAGCGTGAGATACATGCGATGAATTACGATAGGAATATCCCCGTGGATCACAGCCAAGTTAAACAGCAGTGGCTAATAATGCATATGTCATGTTTGAACGAGTTGATTAAAGACTTGATTTGTCCAAACTTTATGTCTAATGATCTACAAATAAATATAGATCCCCAAAATCAAGGCTTTTGTAGCAGTCTGTTGCTGGAGTGCAAAAAATGTAAATGGCTAAAAAATGGCTACAGAAAAAGTGCGTTCTCATCCTCGCGTCTACAGGAGTCAACAAGGAGTGATGTAGCCTTTGATATAAACATAAGAATGGTTCTGTTAGCACACGAGTTAGGACTGGGATATGCTGCTTTAAAGAAGATATCCAAGATACTGGGTATCCCTACACTACATGTGAAGACCTTTCAGAGACAGGATAGAAGAGTCACAGGTAAAGTTAGATATTTAGACATTTTCGAGCATTAGGGTTAGGGGAATGAAACGTCCAAGGTTCAAACCTAAGGTCTGAACCTGGTTGTGCTCGGTCCATCCGTCCACTGACCACTAGAGACCCATCCAAGCCAGGCCAAGTTCACAAGCACGCATCCCCCCTCATCCCTACATCTGATTATGGGCACGACCTCCCAACTCCTCCGAAAACCAACACAGCCATACAATGGCCCCTCTTAGTATTAACATAGGTAACATAGGCATAGGTAGGTATAGCCACCGGGTTACTAACGGGTAGGTTTAGAGCCAGGGTGTGTATAGCCCATAGGAGTTAGGAATGAATGAAATCCAGAAGCTGAAACATGGTTCAACCTCGGTAAATGCACTGTCCTTCTTATACTCCTGATGGCCACCTGCTTACTGGACACCACTCTTCGACTTCCAGGGGCCCAAAAATATTTTTCTGTTGATGCAAAAAATCCCAAAATGGGGCTAGAGAGCTTAGGGCTCTTTCTCCTAGGTTTGCACAGCAACAGTGGCTGGTAGGTTTAGTGTGTGTGGTGCAGTTCACGATTTCTCAAAGAAATAAACACTGTGCATGTCACTTCATCGGCAGGTGTAGATGAAGGAAATAAATTTTATTTGACTCTCTTGTCATTTTAATTACACTCTATTTGATTCTCTTCTCGTATGTGTGGCTCTCTACATCACCCAGTCTCATGATGGAGGTCCAAAATCAGGTGTCCAAGGCCTGTCGCGACGTTTCGGATTTTTCTGATCCTTCTTAGGTTAGGGTTAGGTTAGGGGTTAGGAATGAATGAAATCCAGAAGCTGAAACACGGT
>NC_056603.1:45399759-45409254 GCF_018340385.1 Cyprinus carpio
GTGCACTTGGATGGGTTAAATGCCACCATACTTGACAAATGTCACGACTTTCACTTTTTCACTTGCAGTGCGCTGGCAGACCGGCGGAAACTCGTGAAGACGAAAAAGCAATAAGAGTTTGTTAAAATGTAAGGTCAACTTTAAAACACATGTAATCACGTTATTTGTTTTATACCAATGCTATATGTAAAGTATAAATATGTTTGAGTGAATAAATGTCGGTAAGAACATCAGGTGGACTATATTTGTGTCATTTTGTTAGGTTAATTCTTCAGCTAGAGATTATGTGCATTGCACAGGTGTGGCAGCTTGTTAAATGGTGTTAACTGGGTTTCTAGCTTTAGTAACAGCGTTCATTATTGCTCCATGAGATACCTGTCTGTGATACAATACAATGCCCTGTAATACTGCATTTCTGTGTAATCTTTATGGTTTCTATAGCCGTGGCATCATTATGATTTGTATTAAGAAGTGGTTTAATTCATGTAGGACGCTAGAAGTTGTGCATCTTCAGAAGTGGAGCCAATTAAAATCAGATTCAATTTAGATTAAAATTCAAATGGAATAAAACTGTTATTCCTTATGATTTAACACTATTTGCTTAAAGTTTTGTGTTTGATGAGAAATAAAATCAAAAGCTCAAGATTTCGTTTTGTGATGTATTCATTAGTGTCTTTGCAAATAAAATATCATTATAAATTGACCTGACGACAGTGATTAACCTCATCCTTTTGTCTCTATACATAAAGACACATTTGCATTGATGGGCAAACATAATCCCCTGATTTTGTAAATGTGGCCATTTACATTTGCATTAAGTGCCCAGTTTGTCTATAATTTAAATGAATAGCTTACATTTACAAAATGAGCCTACAATAACAAAAATATGCCGCTTCAATGAAAGTAAAAGTCCATGTTTAAATAAATTGTCCATTAAATTGAAATGTAACATGAAATGAGAAAAAAAATACATTGTGGTTCAAATAAGACGTATACATACATAAATTTCCAAACTATTGTACAAACAATAGGCCTATTTATTTTTTTATTAAAAACACTTAAATTATTAATCTAAATTTGATTTAAATTGTATCAGGATATTGATCTAGGTGTTAGGTGTATAACTCTGTCATCTGCTGTTTAGAGAAAAACTTGTAGAAATCAAAAAAAAAAAAAAAAAAAAATTGAGAGAATAGTGTAGTGACTATATATATTCAGCAGAGGTCCATAGAGACCCATTCATTTTGTCTGGAAGTGGCCAACTGCTCCTCTCACAACTTTTCTGATATACATATTGTAAATATTTATTGAAACATTATAAAATACATAAAATACAGTATTTTTCCTCAAAGGTTAGAATTTATTTTTGTTGTTTGAGGTATTTTGAAGCGCCCGCTTTTGCAATAAAAACACAAGTTGTGACTAAAACTTGATTGCATGCACATATTTTTTTCAATCTAAAAAGTTAAATCAAAACAATTTTATTCTACTTAATTGTAAATAAAACCAACACCAAAAAAAAATAACAAAACTGTGAGTGTGTGTGTGTCTGTGGGAGAGAGAGAGAGAGAGAGAGAGAGTGTGTGTGTGTGTGAGTATGCTCGTTTCACATTGTATTTGTGCTCTAGTATCAGGCCTTCGTTTTTGTGTGGACAATTTCACATTTATGCAGAATTTATTGATTTTATTTGCCAATTTCTATAAAAATGCCCTCTATTGCAGTCACTCCTGTGTGTGTGTGTGTGTTTGTGTGTGTGAGTGAGCATGTATTTTCTACATTGCATTTGTGCTCTAGTACCAGGCCTTCATTTCTGTGTGGAAATTTTCAGATTTTTTGCTAGATTTATTGAATCTTTTTTTTTTTTTTTTTTTTGACATTTACATTTATGCATTTAGCAGACACTTTTGTCCCAGCATCACGCTCAGCACTGGCTTGTGTATTGAGTCCTCTACTCTCCTCCTGTACTCATGTTCATTCCAGTTGCTGTTAGGTCTCTATATCTCACTAATGCACCAAGGCAAAGGTCAGGTCAATGTTAAAACAATATTTCCGTTCACATTATTCAACTACAGTCTCTTCATTCTTTCCAGTCTCCTTTTTTTTCTTTTTTTTTGTCTGTGCTGCTGTTTTTATACAATATGCAGAATGTAAATGTGCAATATGATCACATGTTCCCATTATTTATCAGGACTTTAACAGATGCAATAAATGTGGCATGCCAGTGTGCAAGATTATATCTGGTAATTACTAACACGAAAACACATCACTGCCAGGAGTTGTTGTTCTTGTATATACTTACTATTTCATATCAATGTGGAGGTCAATGTGCAGTACTGCCAATGCTCACTTTACTTAGATTGTTCAATGTGCAATTTTATGACTCAGTCACTTGTTGTAAATACCTTTATAATTGTACTGTACAGTCTATAGTTTTATTTATTGTCTGTGGTTATATATTTGTTTTCTAACTCCAGTCAGGAGCAGTGCTCCTAATTACATTGTATGCAGAATAATACTATGATAAGTAATTTCATTGTATTTATTATATTTTTATTGTTATTTCTTTTATTTTAAATTCAAATTCTTTAATTACTTTTTCCTAATGCAAATACAATCAGCAAACTATAGAAGTAAAAACAACAATGTATTAATAAAAATGTAAAATTTAATCTATAATTACTTAAAAGTTATCAAGAATTACTGAAAGTAAAAGTGGAAACTAATGAGATAGATCTCTTCGGATTACATCAGACACATAAAGGGAATAAATAAGTGCACTAAATTGTTTAAAATCAACTAAATACTAAAAGCTATATTTGTGACTCTTTGAGCATCCAGTTTCCAGTGAGCCCTACTAATATTCAGCATATTTTATGAAACTGTAGAGACTGCAATCTGATGTCAGCTTGTTTTAATTTTTTATATTTTTATATGTGAATTGTTTCTGAATTGTTTTTGACTGTTTTTTATTTTAATGTTTTTCTTTATATGGTTTTCTTTAATTGGTATTTGTTCGAAGTTTCATGATGGATGTTTATTCATTGTGCAAAATGTGTTAATATATATGTTAATCTTTTGTTTGTTTTGTTTGTTTCTTCACGAGAAGTTAGTAATGTATGCAAAATTCCATCCGTTTGTCATTTAGGGTGTGCTCAAACAGGTACTTCAAGAGCTGATTGGTGATAATGGCAAAGTTTTTTGTTCACTGATAAAATTTTGACTGTTTCTGTTATCAGAGATAAGGGGCAGTCATGGCCTAATGGTTAGCGAGTCAGACTTGTAACCCGAAGGTTGTGTATTCGAGTCTCAGTACCAGCAGGAATTATAGGTGGCAGGCGAAGGTTGTGTATTCGAGTGTAAGTACCGGTTTCATTTATTTTTTGCAGTTGTGAGAATTTATTAGAATGGTTTGCAAATTTGTAGCGATAATGGAAGATGATTTGCAGATTATTTGATATTTTTTTGATATTATTATAATGTGTAGATGGTGGTACATTGTTAAGTAATGCGAATGCGTGTTTGCAAAGAGCTCTGTCCAAGAGTACAAGCACAGTTCATTATGCAGATTGTCAGAGAGCAACAAAATTTGCTTCCAGTTTCTGCGGGTGAAGCAAATCAGATTATAACTACAATCTAAGATCAGATTACCCAATTTTCGAGAGCAACAAAATTTGCTTCCAGTTTCTGCGGGTGAAGCAAATCAGATTGCCAACACAATCTAGGTCAGTTTTTTTTTTTTTAAGATAGGATGGGAAGTGATGTGAGAAGGGTTGGGGGATGGGATCGTAAAAAGTCCATGAGCTGGGACTCAAACTCGGACACCTGAAGCACAACGGCACACAGCCAGCAAGGCTATCGGCACAATTAAACATAATTTAACATTTTAAGACTAATGGCGCTGTTCGGTTTTCTTATTTTTAACCTAATTTACAGTTTACTAATGGTTTTGAATAATTATTAATTACATGCTGTTATGGTCATTAAGACAGAATTTTTACTTTGTTAAGCACACCCCAAATTTAGTCCAATCTCAGGGAAATAGCTTTGTTTCCATTACTCATTAGGGAGAGTTGATTGGGAGGATAGAGCAGAAGATTTCAAAAGTCCAAAAATAAGGGCCATCCTAATGAGCTTGCTAACAGACAAAATGATTCAGTTGAGTCTTTTATGAATTTGATTCCAATGAAATCTTTGAGAAGTATTTTTAACACCTAATGGTACTCCATTCATGCTCACATCAAAATGACCTTAAGCAAAACGTGTAACATTTTTTTATCTAAAAATCTAAACATACATAATTTTTTGCAGTGCAAACAGACACTCAAGGCTCATAGTTGGTGCAGATGAAGTTGAGCCTGATGGTCGGAGGAAGGCTGACCCAGAGCTGACCTCCAGATGACTGAATGGCTCCAACTCTCTGCTCGTGGCAGTTTTGTGGTCTGGTGCCATTCCCCGCGGCCCAGTTCTCATAACAGACCACCTCGCCGCGCAGCCACAGCCACATGTTCATGATGCAGTAGTGATGCAAACCCATCCACACGGCCGCCGTCAAGGCTCTTCTCGCCACCCTCGTCTCTTGTTGCTAGATTTATCGAGGGCTGGTCGATGTGAGGACACCCACTTGATTCTGTCTGCAGTGATGCGATCATAGCTTCATTCCAGCTCCAGATTCTGCCCATTCGAGTACAGACTGATCTGGAGGAAGAGACGCATTTGTGATTTTTGTTTTTTTATTGTTTTATAATTTTACAAGTGCAAGAATACATTTGAGATTTTTTTTGATGATGTTGTGTATTTTTTGATTTGTAAGCCCAAGAATCAGCGATGGCCCTCTGCCCATGAATCCACCCATCACACAAGCACTGTAGGCGTTCTCATTTATGCGTGGGTTCAGTGGTCTTGGTTCCTAGCAGAGGATGACACTGTTAACCAGGACCATTCCCATGAGTCTGAACAGACCAATTGTGATCAGACAGCATTGACTCCTCCGGTGTTGTTCTAGCAGTGACTCCTCCAGTGTTCTCACCCTGGTTCCTCACACTGCTCAGATCCGTGTGATTTGCTCTGCAGAAGCTCTGAGCAGATCTCCAGCTCATCAACTGCTGCACGAGGATAATTCCTTTACTGCTGTCTGCATGTGAAGAGAAAATCAACAACACTGCATTAATAGACAGCTTGAAAAGTAGTGCACTAGTTTTTCTTTTTGGTAAACAAACTAAACTGGAGAGATTCAGTCCCTGCAGCTGATATAAATGCTGCCCACAGCCATTACACCGGTTTCACATTGGCTGCGCAAGCAGAGCGGATGCGGTGCAGAACAGCAGAACTGCGGGTTGTGTACTGCAAATACAGTCGAGTATCGTTCATTCCATCACACTTTTCAAGTGTTCTGACAAATGTCTGTCATATGCTTTGGTTCATGATGTGGGCAGCACACTCTGCTGTGATGCGGCCGTGTTCTCCTCTGTCCCACACACGTGCATATAACATTATGTATATAGGTAGTTTACTTGATAAAAAGTAATCTTAAATTTAATAAATGCCTCTAGTTTTATTCATTTAAACAGGCCTTTCATCTAAACAGACCTCCGCCGTGTTCTAATAGTAGAAAAAGTGATATATACAAAGTGCAGTTAAAATGGTTGGTAGGTAGTAGTGATTAGTGACCAGATGGGCAATAACTCCTGGCAGTGATGTGTTTTCGTGTTGTTGATTCTGTGCTTACTATAATATTTTATGTTTTTAAAATGTTGTAGCGATTTAAAGTAGCAAATAAAGAGTGGCGTTTTGTATGCAGACCTTCGGAAGCTTATGGTTGTTCAATGCTTTTACAATGAAGTAAAGTATGGTATTTGGGGTAAAAAGAGAGGCTCCCCTACTTTCAATCCGGGTCCTAAAAAGAGAGCACAATAAGGTAACATGATGATGGATAATTAATAGATGGCTGACTTTTCTATTTGTTGACATGACATGGTTGTCAGATGGTAAATATCATTATGTTGTAACCCGAGGGTCGCAGGTTTGACTAGAGTTATGTGTCTCTAGAAGCTTGCGTTCTGCAAGTGAACATCACTTTATTGTTCATCTCAAAGAGGAACAAAATCACTTTCATTGACTTTTTCATTAAATGTTCCCGCCTGCCCAACTCAATCCCAGCAGCTGAGTCCTTAGCCACCTTCAAGAAACGACTAAAAACACATCTCTTCCATCTTTATTTGACCCTCTAACTCTAGCACTCACTATTAATTTACTAATGTACTAACTACTTAAACTTCTTAAAAACAAAAATACAACAACAAAAAATACTAACACTAGTTTTTCTAATCTTTTTGTATTCTATATTTTATTTATTTATTTTTATTATATAATAAAACAAAAAACAACCTTGCTATGTGTACTGTGTTAAGCTAACAGAGACTTGTTATAGCACTTGTGTATCATTGCTATTTTGTTGATTTTGATAGCTTCCATTGTCCTCATTTGTAAGTCTCTTTGGATAAAAGCATCTGCTAAATTACTAAATGTAAATGTAATGAGCTCGTAAATACAGTAAACAGGGAACTAAAGATAATAAAAAAGTGGATGGACACAAATAAATTATCCTTGAATATAAATAAAACTAAGGTAATGATGTTAGGTAGTACAACAAAATGTCACAGACAGAAAATAAGTATTAGTGGTATCAAATTGAAATTGTGAGTGAGATTAAATTTTGAGATAATAATTGACGTGAATTGTCATGGAAACTATTATCAGGTATAAAAACAAAAAATCTCAAAAAAACCTCTCAATTCATAAAATAAAAAGCAAAACTATACCTTGATGAGAAAATGCACATATTTTATACTGCCTGGTACTACCATACCTTACTTTTTTGACGGTGGGGGCAGCAGGGAAATACACCAGAATGCAATAAATCCTCTGATTATATTGCAGAAAAGGCTCTGAGGGATCATTCACAAGGTTTGTTTTCTAGAACATACTCATAATCTGTTTTGCGCAGTCAAAAGCTGCTAAGAGGTGATGATCTTGTAAAATGCCAATACATCAATAGTCTTATATAAGCATTTAGCAAAGTATTACCTTCTAACTTACAGCGTTTTTTAAAACTCCAGTGCGGGCTCATAACTTGAGGGTTTTGGACATTTTTTCATTACCGAGGGCCCAAACCACTCGTAAATAAATTGACCCGATGATGATACTTAGTATGTGGAGTGAAACTCTGGAACAAACTGGACTTGCAAAAAAAGCAATACCAAACTATTCATCAATTTAAGCTGTTATATAAACATTGGGTCTGGTTCAAAATACAGAGATGAGGGTATTTAATTTAAATTGCATTGTATTGTGTCTCATAGTGTGAACATGTGCTCAGTGTTTCCTTACCATCGTTGGTATATTGTCCATTAACATTGTTGGCATTGTTTATTCCATTACACTGTTGGTATAACTGTTGTTATAAATATTTACATTTACTTGTAGTACGCCACCATGATATAACATTGTAAATAATCCGTGAGCAAAAATAACTGATGAAGCTCAATTATTAAGTATATAAGGGTGGGATTAAATATTGTCTTCTTCCCACTTTCCCTTTTCAGGCAGAATGATCGTCATGTGAATACTGTATACTGTATATTCTGTTTTTTTTCTTTTCCCGCTTTTTCTTTAACTATATTTGTCTGCCTTGTACTTTTGTGCCGTGCCTGGAATAAATGAATAAAAAAAAAAAAAAAAAAAATGTAAATGTAAATGTCACAAACACCAACATTCGAATAAATGAATAAAAAAAAAAAAAAAAAAAAGAAGACATTTGACAGATAAATATAAATTAGCCTTTCGCTAACTGTTAAGTCACTGTGGAGAGGAAACTGACCTCCATAAACTGTGCAGCACAGTGAACCATATTTGCATTTAAATTTTCATGGAACTGAGTTAAACATAAATTTTAACCATTGTTCCCTTAGTTTAGCGTCCCTAGGAAGGCCGAACAAAGGAGCCCTGCAATCTGAGTGAAAATGCAGTAGTTGGACAACCAAAATGCCTATTACCACTGCGTGTACCGCCGCCGCAGGGCCACGGCGTTAACTGGAAGTCAGTTGGCGCAAAGGGACAGTTTGCAAACTGACTGCAATTATATTTTGTTTTGTAAATGGAGAAAAAATAATGGAATAAAACAAAAATAACTTTATAATATAACTTTATAACATCCTTAAAAATCATTAGAAAATGAGTTTAAAATTAATTTTCAGAAAGTTAATTTCAAAACGTGAGATGATGTGTGAAATTTTGCAGCCCTAATGCGTAAAAAAAAAAAAAAAAAAAAAAAGAAAGACAAAAATAAGAATTACTTACACAAAGGCTCTTACTGCATTTTATGGTTATTAAACATTCACTATGAAACCATTAAAACTACACAATTTCCCAATTCATTTCCTAATTCATTTCAATCTACAGGCTAATGAAAGTTTTTGAACAAAAATCTGACCTTATTAATGAAAGTTTTTGAACAAAAATCCTGACCTTGGCCACCGGTCCACTGTACAAGCATATATATTGATGTGCACAAGGCTGCACGTTCATGAGACTTTATTTGCAAAGAAAAAAAAAAAAAAAAACAACTTGAACAAAATAAGTTGTGAGAAATCAAGAATGATAGGCTAAAACTGCAACATGAAAACGTAGAAATTGTACAAAAAGTAGGATATTTATTTGGAATGTTTAGATTACATTTAAGTATTTAACTTAAGGATTTACATTAAAAAAAAAAAAAAAAAAAAAAATAAATAAAAAGATTGAAAAGGTGGCTTATTGTTGAGCATTAAAGGCTAGGCCTAGTTCTAACACATATTTTGGCACTATAGTCACATTATGAAAGGCTTGAAACTTACATTTAATAATTCGCTCAACACATTCGTTATCTATTGCCTTTTTTAATACATTTATTCCCATATACAGAGCCCACAACATGCCCAAAATTATGTTCATGAATTAAGAAATGTATCACTTTTTATCGTTCCTTTGCAGTACCGTTTCTAGGCACAGGCGAACTAGCCGGTTGCCTAGGGAGGCAGCAATATACAGTGAATAAATCAATAAATCCACTGCTTTGTTGTCTCCTCTAAGGCTGGGCTCTAAATAGTGTTCTGTTCTCGTCTGTGCTGCCAAAGAAAGAACAGTTAGCATGTTTTGCTCAAACTTTCACCATGGCATTAGAGCTGGTACACCATTGTCACTTGCGAAATCATAAGTCAAGTCAAGTCTGCTTTATTGTCAGTTCTTCCACATGTACAGCATACATACAGAGAACTGAAATTGCGTTACTCTCAGACCCATGGTGCATACAGATAACACTTACAGTGTTAGAGTGCAGTGGCAGGAATTCAATGTTTTTCCCCAACAGTGGCAGATAGAGTGCAAACCAGTGAAGTGAACAAACAGTGCAGATAAAAAGATTGTAGTGCAAGATTGCAGTGGCAGGAATTCAATGTTTT
>NC_056603.1:45409288-45409366 GCF_018340385.1 Cyprinus carpio
GGTGAAACATACCAGTTTGAAAAACTAACGGAATGCATAGTCAATATAAAAAACTGGATGATGAGTAATTTCTTACTG